>NC_143228.1:17859806-18165971 GCF_030267445.1 Bombyx mandarina
ACAGGGAGGAAGAATGGAGATCAAGTCCTTTTAGTGCAGTATGCTCGGAACATTTTGGTTGCACTGACTTTTATCTAACTGACAGTGGACTACGAAGACTATCTGTTAATGCCGTGCCTTGCATTAACATATCTGTAAGTCAACAACTTCCACAAGTAATATGAAATTACTTTTAACTAATAGTAATGTATGCAAAATAAAACGATAGATCAAACTTGGAATGATTTAGTTATAATAGAATGTAATTTATATCTTTTTTTAATTTAAAGCATTCATAATACACAAATTATGATGATCTAAATGATTTCACTCATCAATATAAAACCAACAACATAATTATCTCAATTTCTAGCCATGCCAAGAGCCAGTGCCAACAATTTCAAGACTACCACCAGTGTACATAGATCCATCAGACACAGAAGAAGTCATCAAATTGAAAAACAAAGTTCGGAGATTAGAAATGATAGCCGAGAGCAGGAAACACAAACTCAACCTCGTGTGGCAGAGCAGGAGGAGGTTAAAGAAAAAATTAGAGTGTATGAAATGTATGGTCAAACATTTAATTAAAATAAAGGACAGTACAAGCTTAGCGGAACAATATAATTGTGAAGTTTCTCATTGAGGCTAATGTTATGAAAGTAAATATTTAATCTGAGCAGCATATAATATATGTGCACAGGAATGCCAAACTTAAATGCTGTCATTCATAATATAATATATAATTTTATATAATGAACAAATTCTTACACTTATAACATGTAAATCTCTAATGAGACATGTTCCTCTTCTTACTTCAAATTACTTGACGGAACCAATCTGTCCCACAATACAACACAGAGATATCAGGAAATTGCTTACTTACAATATAAGTATTAATTTAAAAGATGTAAAGGCTATGCATAGAATAGTTGTAAGATTTAAAATTTTGTACATTGAACATTTGTTTTAATAATTATATTATCAATAATTAAATTTCACATATTTTTATGTCAAAAAACTTGGTAATTTTTATTTATTTGTTTATCAAGTTTTTTTTTAAATTTATTTAGTGTTATATTTAATTTTTCAATACTTTATTCCTGTTAAGTTTGGCTGTTTTTATTTATTGTTTTAAAATATAGAGTAACGCACAGCACATCTGAATGTGAGTGGTCAACAATGTTCATGGACATTTCAGGGGCATAGCCCGCAAAATTATAATTTGCGTAATTACTGGTGGTAAGACCTCTTGTGAGTCCGCACGGGTAGGTACCACCACCCTGCCTATTTCTGCCGTGAAGCAGTAATGCGTTTCGGCTTGAAGGATGGGGCAGCCGTTGTAATTATACTGAGACCTTAGAACTTATATCTCAAGGTGGGTGGCGCCTTTACGTTTTAGATGTCTATGGGCTCCAGTAACCATTTAACACCAGGTGGGCTGTGAGCTCGTCATTTAAGCAATAAAAAATCAAATAAAAAAAGAGCTCTTGCCTTGCTATGTTCTTGGGACTAATTTTAAACCACATGTGAACAAGGACATGTCAGAGCAATCAAGACATTGCGAGCTGATTTCAGAGCTGGATGGCGTGTGTCAAAAAAGATGTCCGTCATTGAAATGTGTATGAGGGCAGTGCTACCAGAGAGTACGGATGAACTGCTTCGGCCGCGAGGAGTTCCACGGCACGGGGGTGGAGGAATCAACTCTTGACAATTTCTGAGAACAATATAGAACACGGTTTGTTGTTGAAACTTGCAAACCGCGTCTCCTATTGACCGTCGTAATACAACTTGTACCGAGACAACACAACTGAAGCGTGAGACTTGCGACAACAGTGTACTTAGTGCGAGTTTTTTAACGTTCTCGGTATCGAATAAGTTAACTCAATTTGTATGGAGTTGAAACATCTGCCTACGTTTGCCGCTAGGGGCGCTGTTCCAACTACATACAAATTTGAGTAAAATTTTTCGGTATCGAGAACGTTAAAAAACTCGCACTAAGCACACAGAGCGTCTTGCGCCTCTCTCTCTCCAAGGGATAAGTTGCTGGAATCCGCATTCATTTTCACTATTCATTTCTTATTTCTGGGAGTCCTCAACAGAGCGAAGCGGCGTTTCACGTCTAGAAAAAGACTTTTGCTTTATAAAGCACGAGTCCGGCCTTACGTGGAGTACTGCTCTGGGGCTCCCAAATACCAGCTACTTCCATTTGACTCCAGAACTCCAGAAGAGGGCCGTTCGTATTGTCGATAATCCCATTCTCACGGGTCGTTTGGAACCTCTGGGTCTGCGGAGGGATTTCGGTTCCCTCTGTATTTTCTGCCATATGTTCCACGGAGAGCGCTCTGAGGAATTGTTGGAGATGATATCATCATCTCGTTTTTACCATCGCACCGCCCGCCACCGGAGTAAAGTTCATCCATACTACCTGGAGACACTGCGTTCATCCACAGTGCGTTTCCAGAGGTCTTTTTTGCCACGTTCCATCCGGCTTTGGAATGAGCTCCCCTCCACGGTGTTTTTTGAGCGGAATAACATGTCCTTCTTCAAACGAGGCTTGTGGAGAGTATTAAACGGTAGGCAGTGGCTTGGCTCTTCCCTTCCATTGCTGAAGTCCATGGGCGACGGTAGCCACTCACCATCAGGTAGGCCGTAAGCTCGTCTGCAAATTTAAAATAGTACAATAGATCATTAATTTGTAAAATAACATGTATAGGAAAACCCGTGTATATCTTTTCAATAAAACAACTGCGACTTGCAGATATTGTTTTTTTTTTTTTCGGGCCGGGGCCGAACCTCCTACGAGGTCCCCGCGCCTAGTGGGCGGGGGGGTATGTGAGACAACGATCTGCAGGTGTTGAGAGCAGACCGCGGGCCCAAGGATTTTAGGGCCCACCCACTAAACGACTCCCCTGCACTCTTACACCCGACGTCCGATCTCCGTCCGGGTTCAAAACCCGGTCAGAGTAGGGGGGTTCCCGCGGTCAACACTACAACCAGACACGCGGCGCCACCCCGAGAACGCCCGGCCAACGACGTCGGTCTCCGCGGTACGGCGGCCCTACCAGGCCGCCCGGACGATGCCGCTGGTGTTCCGGGATACCCCGCTGGGCCCGAACCAGCCTGCCGGGTCGGAACGCGATACACCGCCGACCGGGTTGCTCTTCCACAGTATGTTCGGCGATGACAGCGACGACGAAAAATGCGGACCGCATCATAGTCCGCAGCCGCCGACGCGTCGTCTCGTCCTCCTGGTGCCAGCGCGCTAGAGTGGACTTGCAGGTACTTGTTTATTAGAGTACGGTCCGCAACGCAGCGAGTAATGGCACCCCGGGCTACCGACCTGGGACCTCCTCGTGTACGCACTCAAACGGCGGAAGTCATTGTATTATAATACACTTAACCAGGTAGCCACGCCAGGTAGCCAGGAGGTAGGCACGCAGAGCAGCTGTTTAATGTACCACGTACAGGCGACCTCAAAAGTGCATAGATAGTTAATGAAAATCACATTACCGGCATAGTACCTTATTAGTATGTGTATATATATTATTTTCGATTAACAGGTGTAACATTTTTTTTATATTTATGTAACATTTATATTAAAATTAAATATGACTAGATTGAAACTATAGTTGGATAAAATACAACTGGATTTATGCCGGGTCATTTCGTACTTTCAGCCTTATTTAGTTAATTTAGATTCAAGCGATTATATAATTATACTACTTAAGGTATAATTGTTACTATTAGGTAAGTAAGGTAGCAGTTCTGCAGCTGACAGTACCAACGGTACTGAGGTATCTAAATTTAAATAAGTATTTCCAATCCCAATCCCCAAGTCCCAATTTCATAGAAAAAAAACGTAATTTGGTTATTGAAATCGAGGCTGTCCCAATTTTTATTTTTCCAAGTAACGAGGCTTGAATCAGCTAATATTGTCTACTGATTGGTAAGTAATAGTCACAGCAGCTCGTAGATGTATAGATGCTGGTTCCGAAACAAGCAGTACGTGGCTGACAAGTGGCCCTGTCAATGTCGGTGGCAACGCTGTGTGCTGCGCGAGGCGGCGCTCAGCTTCTCCCACTCCGTCTACCAATCTCTTCAGTCCTCCACAATATTCGTGAACGACGCACGTGTAAATCTCACCCGCGATACGAAACGACTAATAAATATCGATTTAAAAACAAAATCGTGGCGATCGAAAAGTGCGACAACAAGTTATGTGATTTTTATTTTATCACTTAAATATTTGTGGACAGAATCCATTAAGTTTATTCGAAATTTACGATTAAGTGAAAATGTGACGTTATTTGTTTTCATTTTCTTTTTACATTTAAAAAATGGCCATTAATGGGTTTTAGCGTGAAACGATGAAAATGCGCGAGTTGATAAGGATCACTTTTGTTTGTGTTTGCGCTTTCCTGCTTGCTGTGCGCGGGGGGAGAGGGGAAGATGTTCCAAAAGGCCTCGAAGGGTCTTTGGAACAGGACGTTAGAAAGGATTCCAAAACCAGCCTTTTATCAGGTACGACTTACTTCAATTTACTGGACAAACGACTACAGGCCTCTGGACTAGTCGTTAACGTGTTCTGTCTCAAGGTATTCATATTGACGGAAAGGTGATTAAATATACATTAAACAATTACTTTACGTACACTTTATGTCACATTTGGTACCCATAGTTCCTTAAATAAACAATGTGCTATTAATTATTAATGTGCAATTAATCAGCATTCTTTTAGATGTTAAATATTCCTAAACGTGCTTGTAATGTAAACAATGGTGCGTGTTTGTACAACAAAGTTACAAGCGAGCGACTAAAAGACTAAGATCTCCGTCACACAGTGCAGGTATGTTATTGCGAGATTCAGTTGCGAGACAAGTTGTAGATGTTTTTTTTTGTTTTGTTTTCGATTACGCTACTGGTTGCACAATCATGTGTCTTCTGAAACCTTGGAAATTCTTTCGAGAAAGTTCAAATCCAACAGAACAGATAACGGTTTAAATAGTTACGTAGTATGGTTTAATAAAGTGTCAATCGATACCAAGTGTGTATACAATGTCGATAAAAGAACGTGAACCAAATAAAAATTGACACAGATAAATTAAAAATATAGAAACACAGACTATCTGATTACAATGATCACTAATGAAGTAATAGAGTGCAAAATTGATAATGTTGAATTTGTAGTAATTAAAGAACACAAACTTATCCGCATTTTCGGTTCGGTGCGTTCGAAAGGTCTCTCAATCTCAATAGCCAGGTGTTATCAAAATAATGTCGTAACGCAGCGTACGACCTAAGACATTTCTTACGATTGCTAAAAGATTTCGATGTCAATTGATATTTTGTTGAATTATAGCCAGAGACGGAGAACTGTTTCAAAACGTGCATTTGCTGGCACGTGAGAAAATAGCCTATACATAGTTGTGATTACTAAACTGTCGCTAGCTATCGTAGGCCGCTTGTTATAGGCTTTGTTGGAGGCTTCGGGTGGTACCGTCATTCATGTTTATGGCGTGAAATTATTTGAATGTAAAACTTTGTTACTATTATTGAAAATATGAATTCGATTTCAAATTGTTGTAGTTTAGTTTCAGCCGCGTCAACAGTAGACGATGGTGTGGCGACAGTACCGTCATAACAACTGTAGTTTTAATTTTGTCATTCAAATAAATGAAGGACAATTCTAACACTAGTTTTTAACAATAATATACATAAAAATTAAACGATTCCCTAATTGTGAATTGAACTGAACTTCATTTTGAATTTATCGCATATATAATATTTTACTGACGTAATTTGGATATTCCAAAAAATAACCAAATGGCAAACGTTTAAAGATATTTTAAATTTAAAAACATTAGTTCTTTTTGAAAAAAACTAAAAGATATAAGAAGTGGTGCAGTAATTAGCGCTCGTAACCGTTGGGCTAAGGGTACAATTTACTTTTGGGGTAAAAATTTGTGTGCTGAAAAAATTTCATTTGCTTTTTCCAGGGGTGTTTAATTTCTATATATATTTAAACGAATCAAGTATCAGTCATATCAGTATTTTTCTAGCGTTTTTGTAAATTTGACAGACTTTGGTTGACTTCAACTTGGTATATTTTTATTGTAGTATTCGTTTTAAAACTTTCAAGGCTCTCAGTTATCATTTTACAATCTTCGTAACGCCAAACAACGAACATTGTTTTATTTGTCAATGTAAAACTAGTTTTTAAATATTTTTGAATTATAATAATACGTGGTATCCTAAATTTTGATATATAAAAAATACAAACACAAAGTAGCTCATATACATACTCATACATGCTTATAAGAGAGAAACTGTTTATATTTCAATCTATTAGCACTTTCCTGACAAACCCAGCCGACGCGGCGACGTAACAGTTCGACGACTCCGCGCAACGTAGCAACGTAACGGGCTTCGCGGGAATGTGTCGCTTTGTTATGTGATCATTTATAAAGCTTTAGAATTTACTACTATGTATTTAAAAAAAAGAGTACTTACTGGTAGGCAGCGGCCTGGCTCTGCCTCTGGCATTGCTTACGTCCATGAGCGACGGTGACCACTTACCATCAGGTGGGCCGTATCCTCGTCTGCCTACAAAGGCAATAAAAAAAAGTTAGATGTAAATATAAGTGTGTTAATAGTTATGCATTTACAACGTAATTATTATGCACATATGCAAATGGTATCGCTGACTGAAGTGAAATATGCAACGGCGGTGAAGATGTCAATGTTACCTTAATGGCCATCGCTTTATTGCGACTACATCTACCGTACGCTAGCGGTTCGAGTGCTAATGACAATTGTATCAAGTTTGAACACAATCGGCTAACAATGCGCGAGAGCATAGGTAGATCACGTATAAAAAAACATAGAAATAATATAAATACAAGTTAGACAGATTAGATAGGTAAGAATGAGCTGTTGTTATTTTGACGAGCTTTCCGTAATCCGCATTACTGAATATCTTAATTTAGATTATTATTTGCTCAACAGCATATGAGTCTGTTTTCTGAGAAGTCCAAATTCCTAAAGATGAATGCGCTTTGTTAACTTTTTTATTTATTATTGCTTCGAGTTTTACATATATGACCTCATCCTGCATATGGCGGCGAACCTCGACAGAGTGCCGAATTTCTGGCTTGCAAGTAGCGGTTATACCTGTTCGACATCATTATTTGCTACAAGGCTCACGGGCTCATTAAAGTAACCCATTAGTCACGGACAGGAATCGGCGTCGGTAGTCCTTAAATGTGGAGCTTAACAATGTCTGGGTAGGCGTCCCACTACAATCCCCAAATTTCACACAGAGAACACAGTTCCGCAGAAAAGGTCGAACATGACAGATTTCCCCGTCTACAGGGGATTATTCACTTCTCTTTTTACGAGGTCTTCTGAAATCTGATACAGCTTAAGCCAAATGCAGCCAAAACTGGGCACGGTTTGCCTCAAGCTTTTTCTCAGACATGCCTCCGCCAAATACGTTCTCCATACAATATGTACATACTTCGTATCTTCGTACTTTATTGTTCGTTTTTGGTGAAAAGTACCTAGTAGCGGTCGTCCTGACGCGGTCCACCACACTACGGTTGCACAACCATCGCACGCCGGTCTCTACACTCCGGACAACACAGCCAAGATCATTTTTGAATATCTTCAATGGCTTTAACTTGACGCCTAATTAGTCACGAGTGAAAGAGAAAGTTTTCTTTTATGTTCGAAGGAATTCGGAATTCTCTTTGGGAGTCGGTAGAACGTATTTTAAAGTTTAAGTCAAGATAATTGTTTCGACGATGTTTTTTCATTTATTTATCATCAGCGATCACGTAAAATTGTTATTATTGTATTGTGGAAGTCACCCTTTTTATAGAATAACGAGAAATATTAATTTAAATTCCACATTCAATGAACGGTGGGATCTTAGATTTTCACGAATTTATTACTTTTTATTTTTTTTTAATAATTAAAACCCCTAATTAGTTTACGAAGCCCTTCTCAAATAGTAATTTCTACTGATGTACGTAATGACGGCTGATACTGAAGATACAACCACAATATACGGTATTTTGCTCGAAGTAATTTATCTGACTTTTAGATATTAATTTATTAACTTTCTCTAAATCATTTCTTATGTAATGTTTGTTTATTTTCGTACTTTCGATTTCATTTGTTAAGACGTCTCGTCGTGTAGTCAGATAGATCTTTATATAATATATTCAAATAATTTTGGCGTCCTGCGAACTCTCTCACGAGAGGTGGCTATAATGCCACCAAAGATTTACCGCTGTACCGGGACTATTATTGGCTAAGATGCGATTTATTTATACTAAAGGCCAGTCGTAGATAATATTATATGGCAAAGGGCAGCCGTACATGTAGGTACGAGCAAACGAAGCATTATCAACGACAATAACATTAAACGACTCCAAGCTATTCAAGGTTATTTTGCTTTTCAGTTAACACAGGGTATAAAAATAATGATTTTTTATTTATTTATAAAAATCACAATATTGTCTAATAATATATCAGTAGGCAATCGCTTAGCAGGACCTCTGGCGTTAACAACTATGAACTGGTTCTTTAGTTTGCCCGACCTGGCAGACAAAAACCAATGTTTGATTTATTATATTAAAGAAAATAAGTAGATCATAAAATACTATTGTGTGACTGCGAGTGGTGACATAAAACAAATTGCTTATTTAGATTTACACAATTTGAAATATAGTGCGGTTTGTGGACTTTTCATATTGCGAACGTATTGTTCATTATTATTCATTTTTTAATTTAATGACCTCTCTAAATAAAAATGAATGCTGTATGATTGTTCTCTATGTGCGCCTAAGCCATTCGTCTAAATTGTCGAACATTGTTTGCTGAGCTAGTAAAATATGAAAAGATGGATTCGAATAGAAAATAATTGGTAAAAGAAATATTTAATTGGACAACACAAAACCACTTAAAACGAAGAAGATATAACGCGAATACAACAACTATGATTTGGTACTTCAACGATCATTGTAATTTGTCACGGCCGAAGTTCAGCCGACTTCAATAAATCTTTCGTAACCACACCACATAATCCTTGGAGAATACTTACTTTGATGAACATTATAGTTTCACAACAGCCTCACAATGAGACCGCACAATGTCTGCAGAAGGCGGGAAGCTCAATTCTAACGAACGATCGTTTGACTGGTGATCGCTAGTATTGCAAGTCCGTCCGGGTTGACACCACAATCGTATGCGTGATATTGTTAATTAGAAAGCTACAAATCGGAACAAGCACATTCAATGGAAATAGTAAGGTTATCAGATCATCCCATTGGTCATGTAGTTAGTAAGCCTGACTCTACCAGCCTAGGTACTACGAGTTAGATTCTCGGTCGGAGCCTGTATCCTAGATCAAGATATTAGATTCAAGGCCTGGACGTTGCCTGACGGAATGCTTTTCCAGTTCTTCCAAATATTCTAAATATGGTCAGTAATCGACAATGTCCCAGAGGTTTATCGTTAGATCAACATTAACACATAGCTCATATAACTTGATTTAAAATTAATTGTCGTTAAAATGTGCTTGTTTCGTCTATAATGTTACTTACCTAAGCTTATTTACTGTCTTTTTTTTTCTCTTAGTCATTAATTTCATGTTGTATGGAGTGTTAATCCTTTTTTTTCATAATTTCGATATACTAATGTACTTCTTTCATACTTACTATTCACATTCTTAGGCTTATTGGCTACAGTCAGTAGGTGTACAGCAGTTGCTGTGACTATTAGCCAGTACGTATATATTGTTCATTTGGCTACTGAATCTTAAAAATGACCTTAACATGTCAAAAGCCTTTGCTTTATATTTTTATGGTGTTATTTCAAAAGACCGATGATGAATTATGAGTTTTCGCCATAGAAAATTTATATCTCTTGATTTCTAACAAGTTCATTGTTCGCGCCTTTTGTGTCGTTTTCGCAACCTTTGTCGTCGATTAGTTCCATTCGAGTGTTGATGTCTTGTTCGATTTGATATTGATATTTTTATTTGGATTGCGTAGATAAGCAAACGAGCTCACGAGCCTTCAAGCGTAAGTCGAAGCGTAAGCGAAGTCGTAGTGGCCTAAAGGATAAGACGTCGCATTCGTATTATCTAGTGATGCACCGATGTTCGAATCCCTCAGGCGGGTACCAATTTTTCTAATGAAATACGTACTAAACAAATGTTCACGATTGAATTCCACGGTGAAGGAATAATATCGTGTAATAAAAGTCAAAACCGCAAATTTATATTTTGCGTAGTTACTGGTGGTAGGATCTCGGGGGACTTATGTTTTCTCTTTATTTTGTACCGTATGTTCCATGAGGAGTGAGGAAATGCTTTAGATCATACCGTCATCTCGTTTTTACCATCGCATCGCCCGCCATCGGAGTAGAGTTCATCCATACTACCTGGATCCACTGCGTTCATCCACAGTGCGTTTCCAGAGATCTTTTATGCCACGTGCCATCCGGCTTTGGAATGAGCTCCCCTCCACCGTGTTTCCTGAGCGCAATAGTATGTCCTTCTTCAAATGAGGCTTGTAGAGAGTATTAAACGGTAGGCAACGGCTTGGCTCTGCCCCTGGCATTGCTGACGTCCATGACCGACGGTAACCACTCACCGTCAGGAGGGCCGTATGCTCGTCTGCCTATACAGCAACAAAAAAAGAACATTGGATTGATTTCAAAATTTATCAAAACTTCTCTCAATTAGTCGGAACATTCGTTTTTACTTATTGAAACGTACATCACTGATCTATACAAGGTTTTTACGGTCTATTATATGTACCTAGTCAGGTCATAAATTCTGTCACATGTTTAATGTAAAATAATTGAAACAAGTTTATTCATTATGTAACCATTCATATACCAAAATGAACTTAACAAAACATAGATTCTTATGACACTAAAGTTTATTCAAAATGACCTCCGTGATTTTGAATACAGGCCTTCAATCTGCGCGGCCAGTCGTCTATCGCAGCACGAACGAGGTCCATGTCAATATCGGCGGCTGCCTTAATCAAGGATGTCTTGAGTGACTCCAAATTGGGATGAGGCTTTGAGCACGCCTTTTCCTCCAAGTGTTGCCATATCTTGTAATCTAACGGATTCAAATCTGGACTGGAGGAGGGCCAGTCTTCGTGCCGGATGAAGTCGATTTCACGCGCCGCCAGCCAGTCTTGTGGGCTCTTCGCTCTATGAGCACAACTGCATTCGTTTTTACACCTTTCTCACAAAAATGTACCTCTGTTAAGCCCCAATAAGAAACTCCCAACCATACCATGAGCGAGGATGGAAAATGACCTCGTTGGACACGCGGAATACGGTTGCTCGCTTCTTCACTACTGTGTGCGTACACCTTATCATTTTGTTTGTTGTAGCTCTCTTCTACGGTAAAAATTTTTTCATCCGAAAAAAGAATTTCCCGATTTTTTTTTCCCGCATACCGCTTCAAAAAAGCGCGGCATCTCTTCAGTCTCAGGTCCATTAGACGAGCATTCAAACGATGTCCTGTTTTTGTTCGATATGCCCGAAGCCCTAAGTCTTCATTTAACACCCTTTTCACCATGGTTCTGTTTAACCCCATCTGAAGGGCCAACAGTTTCTGCTTACGTTTGGGATTTCTTTGAATTCGCGCCTTCACAGCTTTTATCACTGCTGGAGTCCTAACAGACCGAGAGCGACCACTTCTTGACCTGTCATCTACACTAGAGTCTTCATTGTATCGTTTGATGGTACGATAAAGGAATCTTTTGGTTATATTCAAATTTTTCAGTATGTTAAAATTTTGAATTGGCGCGTAACCGCAACGATGCAACGCAATAACTGCAACACGGTCTTCTTTAAGCATCCACTCCATATTTAAAAATGAGTAAAATTCTAAAAGTATACATTTTTATTTTCATGAACAATTCGAAATCCGAATTCAACAAACTTTTTTGTGGCCAGCATTCTAAAAGAAAAGTTTTTACTGTGTGACAATACTTATGACCTGACTAGTTATATACCCCGCAAAAAGAGCCAGAACGTATGAGTCTTGTAAAAACCAACAAGAAACATGCTATTTGCATCATTATGTCTGGTGGTATTTCATATATGATAGAGGCTTCACTTTCGGGTAATGAAGACCGAGGTTTTATTAACTCCAATGAGTACCAATGATGCCCACTGAGTTTCTCGCCGGATCTTCTCAGTGGGTCGCGTTTCCGATTCAGTGGTAGATTCTGCGAAGCACTGCTCTTGCTAGAGTCAGTGTTAGCAACACTCCGGTTTGAGCCCCGTGAGCTCACCTACACACCTTAGGGTGAAGCTGAAATAGCCTCTCAATGCTATCAGGAAAAAAAAAGTACTAATGATAGTCATTTTAACGAATAAAGACGCACGTTCCTAACGGAACAGAAATAGTCGTTGTGCAGCGAGCCGGTGCGAGTCTGGTACTCGTAGTACCTAGCAGTTGCGAAACTAAACGGAACGGCACATGGGAACGGTTTCGCCGACCTTTGCTGTACTGCACCTGCGCTTACAGATACCTACCACTTCGACTTTCTAGTCACTGATCCTCAAATTGGCCAATAGAACAACCTGTTAGGTGTCTACAGATGGAAATGGGAAATCTACGAGATTAGGTGACTGCGAAAAAATACAACGTAATACTAATAAATATGAAAACATTAGTTCTAATACGCTTACCTAAGATAAATATAAACCGGGAAATGATCTACGGAGTTTTGAAATAGTTTGAGAACCGAAGCGTTTTTTTATTTACTTTAACAGAATGTGTTCCTGCAATATTCAACTAGATTTTTTCAATTGCATCCGCGTAACGATCGTTATCTCGTGTTGTGCTCATTCGTATTGTAAATAAAATTTTATATAAAGCTTTTTATTGTATTGTCCTCAATTAACTAGTTTATATCAAAATCGTAGTCAATAGACATTAGATTGGTGCCACCAGTGAAGACAGCGCCGAAAGCCGCTGCCAATTTTGAGTCAGTACCGTGGTCTTCAGTGTATTGAAATAATGTTCAACAGTCGTCCCGGGACAGCTCAGTCTCCGTGGCGCTAATGTCGAGTTTAGATCCAGCGTCCGGTACTTGGGGGTCGATATCGACCGGAGTTTGAGGATGACCGCCCACGCCAATAAGGCGTTGGCGGCCGCTCGCTGTGCGAGATTCCTCCTCCGGCCGGTGTTGGCCTCCAGGTTGCCGGTCAGGACTAAGCTCGGCATTTATAAGACGTATGTCCGTTCCCGTATCACGTACGCAGCTGAGGCCTGGTATTACCTCATCCCGCAGGGTATGCGGGCGAGGTTACAGGTCCAGCAAAATCTGGCTCTTCGCACGATAGTCGGAGCAGGGCGTTACGTCAGAAATGACGTAATCGCCCGGTATCTGGATGTGGAGTCGCTCGAGGAGTTCATCCGGAGGCTAGCTCGTAATCTTTACGAGCGGGCTGACGGTGGACCCCACGAGCACCTCCACAATATAGCTCCCTTGCACGCCAGACCACCTGATGGTCGGGCGCTACCAAGGGAGCTACTGGAACCCCCGGCTATGGTAAGATAGTCGGCTTAACCGGAGTGATATGGGAGTGCTCATAATGAGTGCCCCCATGGGACTGAGCTGTCCACACTCTTCACTTCCCCCCACATCGTTGGGGTGCCCCCCTATGGGGACCCATTTTCCACCCCCGTTGGGTGGACCACTCCCCCGTCTGGGGAGTGTTTCATATCGGTCCCTCCCCGCGATGGTCTTCTCCTTTTGGGGAGCCCAGAACGGGTGAGCGCCAAACTAGTGCCGCGGCTCCTCCTCTGGTTTGTAGAGGTGGGGCCGCGGCATGGGGCCGGTGGCGGGCCCCACGGTTGCTGACTGTTGTCCCTGTTGTATATAGTAGTTTAGTTAGCTTTAGTTTAGTTGTAGTTAGTTGTAGTTAGATAGTAAGGAAAAAAAAAAAAAAAAAAAAAAAAAAAAAAAAAATTAGCATTAGGAAGCAGAGGACAGCAGCCGGCGCCGGGGTGCGTCGTCCGCGGGCACCACTCCTCCTGCATCATCAAGCCCGTCGTATTAAATATATGTATGTATTTTTGTCGATGTGAGTGTGCCGAAGCACGCTGCGAACAACCCCCCCCAATCCAGTCTTGCATCCATTTCACCCCTGCCCTATGTGGCAGGGAGCGTCTGCCCGGGTAGTGGGGTTTACCCCGAGGCCCGCTCCGTGCCCCCGTAAGGGAGTACGACGACCCCGAAGAAGAAGAAATAATGTTCCGCAAAGCTTTTAATGCAAAATGTTTTAATACGCATCATCATTTTATTTTACATACTTCCTATTTTCGGTAACGATACTATAACTTTAAAAACATTATGCATATTTACCTTTGAACAGATACGTTTCAGGTACCGTTTACTGCTAATTTTAGTTTAAAAATTAACCTTAAACGCCGATGTTTTAAAGTTTAAAAGACGAATGTTTGAAAATAACATTAATGATTTAATTTTCATCGCATATGATTCTTAAATTATTATTTTGTAAATTAACATTCGTTTTAATTCTGTATGCATAAAGCTAAGAGTTGTAAGTATAGATTAACTCAGCTAAAATTCGACATAATCACAAGGGAATAAGATATATAATTGCTTGTGTTTTCTTTGTATTAATTACTGTTAAAGAGAGGTTTCGATTACAATCGCTTTGAGGTTTAGTAATATCCTTTTGATGCACAGTTACTGTGTTGTGTAGGGTTGGTATCTGTTCACTTAATATTTATTCTTGGTACTTAAAACTCCTGCAATTACCGTCCTTAACCTAAAATTTCTTGATATGTTAAGGGTGTCTCACACTCGATAGACTAGAAAAACACCCAGATTCAAATTTTGAAAGCAAGCATTTGCATTTGATAGGCCGTATTGTAATCGCGCGCCGCCAAGTACCACTATTCTGCATATTTTTTGCCACGAAGCATATTTAGAACTCGTGTCTCGAGATGGATGGGTGGATGTGTTGCCGCCCCATTCACATTGTGACGCATATGCGACCTGGTAAGCATTTAACACCAGGTGGCTAGTGCATTCGTAAAAAAACAATACTAATTGGGAATCGACCTCAGACGTCGTGGTATGGTCGTGCAGGTCACCAACTATTTCTTGTCGAGCCTATCAGACACTCCTGGGCAAGTTATTTATCTTTATTCGGAATTATTTTAAGTGCGCGCTTTTTGTATTGAAATTAGCATAGTTTTCCAGTGTCATCCAGACCTAACTCGTTTTGTACAATAGTCATCAAATTCTTGACATCGGAAAATATGTTTGCTCCAAAGTAAAAAAAAACGGGATTTTTATTCAAAACCGTCACGACTCACTCACTATTCGTTACTATATTACTGATTTTTTAGGCATTTTTCATACACTGTTATGCCTTACCGTGTTATATAAAATAATGGTCCTTAGTTAGAGATGTCAGTAACCTTGATGCCTTCACCCGAGCTAACCAGTTAAAAATCACATTTTGACAACCTTATAATTAAATGTATTTGAAAGTAAATAAAAAATCTAATTATCAAAATGATTAATGAGATTTTTAAAGTGACGATATCTCTTGGCCCGTCCGTTTGTGTAATGTATTTTAAAATATAATTGCAATTTCAAAAGAAAAATACAAACTTTTCGCTTGCAATATTTAGGACTAGGTCACTAAATGAATTACTTGGATTGCTTAATTTTTATATTATTATTAATTAACTTCAGTTTTTTTTTATTTTCGGCTTAATTTTTTTGATTATTTTACACTGATGAGCAAACAATCTTTGGTTAACCATCATCCGCGTCATGGACAACCAGTAATTTGTCTCGTCAAGCGGACTACGTAAAATTTCATACACATGATTTTGTTTCGAACCAGTGAACACATGAATATGTTGCGTTTTAAAAATCTCTGAGCCAAGAGCCCATTTATAATGTATTTTTATGATGTTTGGCGAAATCTCAACAGGTTGTGACGTCTGGCGTAGCACGTAGATTGTCGGTAGGTAAGGTATCAGGTATATTTAATAAAATAACTATTGTTCTGAGAGATTATCTACTTAAAACAATCAAAACATAATTAGTGTGTTTACGAACGATTACAATTAATTAATAATATCGTGTAATAAAACCCAGATAACAAATATGGCTTGCTGACATAGCGTGAGTTGTGAGCTCGCGACGAGCGGTGTCACCGTCCTGCGAAATATCATTGAGACGTCGACCTCATGTCGCAAGATGGAAGGTAATATCAACGCTATTGTGTCTATAGACTGCTAGCATAGTGTTCCAAGCTAGTGCATTTAATAAAAAATCAAGCAAACACGTAATGAATGTTGGAGCGGATGGGAGGACCGGAATGCTATAATGGACATGAGCGCGTACAATGAACAGACGGCCTGAATACTAATGAGGTACCTCGGAAATTATGAGCACACCGTTAACTACAAACATGCTCTTGTCGTTTCTTCGTGTTCCAAAATGTTATTGGTGAAACGAGAGCCTTCGAGCCGTTTTTACAGTTTTAATTAAATCATGAATCATCTTAACAAATATGATACTCTTATTTTTGGGTTCGAAGGAAGAATTGCCGATTCTTGGCTTCATTCATGGATCCTCGTGTTGGGGCGTTCGGTCTTCGGCAGCTCTTTTGTTACTGTGACACTGCAACGATATAGAATACACATAATTATTCTATAACTATTAATATATGGAAGTCAAATGTTTATGTCAAACTTTTATTTATAAATTATGCAATCAACTCTAATAATGAAGCTAAAACTAAAAACCTTACAAAATAACAATAATAATAATAATTTAATAACTAAAATATCTTATTAAAAAGAGTCCCTTTAGGCAAGGTTCCGAAGATACTGGCAGCAAAAAATATATTATATTTAAATATTATTATTATAATTTATTTGTCAAACTATATTTTGCTATCTGTTATCGTACGGTTGTTAAAGACGTCTAGCTTTAATATATTTTTGTCGAAGAATTTCAAGTTTTTAAATATACCTATTATTTATAGCTTTGATTATAGTAAATAATAATCATTGGTCCCTAAATAATAATTGTTAAACAAAAGCATCGTAAGTTTTTACAAGTTTTAATTTAAGTTTTAAGTGCTGTACATCCCACAGTACGTGCATTGTTTGTTTTTTGTATTATTACGAAGTGGGCGGTGATCTTGAACGCAACGTAAGTGCTAAGTTTATAGTGATACTGATGTCAGAAGCTTGACTACTTATTTAGTTAGTTTTTGTTGTACCGGTGGCTCAGTGACATGAGCACGATCGCAGATAGCGTCTTTGCAATCTCTATTCTGAAACTATCCCGCCTGTGTCTAGAAAGTTCTAGGAAACCCGTATCCATTTGAACGCCAAAGTTCCTCAACCAGAAGTTTCTTAACTTCAAATGATCACTGGTGCTAATAGAAAGCTGTATTTATTAGAGCGCATTTTTGAGTATAACTCTTTATATAAATATTTTACATTCTGAATATTGTTTTTTGCGAAAAGTAACACTTTTATTTTAAATTATCCTTACGTTTTCTACTGTTTGGAAGGAAAGTTTTTATCTATTTACTTTTCAACCACCGTTTTTTTACTGCTTTTGTTGAGATACAAGCATGCGACCAGCCTGATGGTGAGTGGTTACCGTCGCTCATGGACATCAGCTATGCCAGGGGCCGAGCAAAACTGCTGCCGATCGCTGACAGCTCTCTCAGTTGTTGTTGTATAGTTATTTATAAATAAAAAAGTGAAACAAACGAATGCTACGGCGGATCTTTCTCACCGCATCGTTTAAGCGGGAAACTGAGTTTTTTATTACATTGGTAGGTAGGTACGCTAAAGAAATTTTACATTGTGAATATAGAAAACGATTTGGAACAATAATGTTCTACACAAACGTATCTAGCTTCTTAGCTTCGTAGCTTAGTTAATGTATCCTTTACAAGCATTTAAATTACAAAAAGTTAAAATACGTTGGTAATAGAAAACCTAAACAATCTTAAGTTTTATCTCTACTAATATTGCGAATGTGAAAGTCTGTATGTTTGGATGCTTGTTACTCAATCATGTAAAAATGGCTGAACGGATTTGTGTGAAATTTCGCACTAAGTTTGTTTATAGCCTGGATTGAAACATTGTGTAACGCTCAAGATAAATCTGTCATGGTATCTGCTATAGTAAATACAGCACTGTTCGTTGATTCGTCCAGTGATAGTCCGTGTTTTGGAGAGTGGCACCGGCAGCTCTTTATTGCAGCAAAATTCAACAACTTTCATTCTTTTGATTCACGAATTTATGGTTTTTTATTGCTTAGATGTGTGAATAAGCTCATGGCCCTCCTGGTCTTAAGCGGTTACTGGAGCTTCCGTCACATACCTTGTGCGATCAGTTCCAAGTCTCAGTTATATAGTAAAACGGCTGCATCACTCTTCAAACCGGAATGTATGACTGTTTTTTTGGCAGAAACAGGCTGGGTGGTCCCCCAACGTAATTACAAGAATCCCTACCATAAGTAACGTGGTAGCTAGCTATATTTTTGTATTGCTTTTTTTTCAATCCACGTGTTAGTCATGATTCCGGGTTCAAAATCGAAGAAGAGTACATACAGTTCTTGATCAAATGCAATTTTAACTTTCAATTCATAATCACAATGTGATAGGTACGAGTAGCTTCTACGTAAGATCTGCATTGGTTCCTGTAGCCGCTTCACAGCAGAAGGGCAGTGAGCTCGTTTTCATCTAAGCTAGTACAAATACAATGGGTCAATATAAAAAATCGCTTAGCGTTGATCTTGTGTGATCATCTGCTCGTATTTATAAGAAAACTATCATTCAATAATTGCTTAAGTTTTGGTTTCGTGTGCTCTGTACCGAGTGAGTTGGCTCGCCAAACTACATATTTATTAAATGATATGTGACTTCATTGACATACAAGGTCAACAACATGCTAGATGAACCGTAACGAAATCAACTCTTGACATAAACTAATTAATTTACGATTATACCGGTTGATCTTCGTTTGGCTTTCAATATTGTTTTGTTCGACAGATTTGAAAAACATACTACGTCTTAATGCTAATATTTGCAGTGATACTTTTAGTGAAACTAGAATAATATGTATAAAATAAATAAATTAATCCATTAAAATAATCACATTCTTCGGAAAAATCTTATTTTTATCACATAGACATGTGACCGATCTCTTGAAAGTAAGCGCACATACATTAGTGTAATATTAACGAGACTTCATGATATTCATGAGGTGTCTTCGAAATCCAGTAATTCCTTTTTTGTCTACCGATCGATATTGATATATATGGCTTCGAAGGGTTGTTCTTGCTTCACCTTGGTCGGTGACCGAGCTCACGGGGCTCAGCCTGAGAGATTTTGTTAACATTTGCTCTAGCAAGAGCAGTGCTTCGTTAAATCTACCACCGGATCGAAATCGCGTCCCACTGAGGAGATCTAGCGAGACTCGGAGAGCTGGAGTAACGGTCTAAGATAAGCTGGGTTGAGCGCTCGTGTTCACGTCCAAGCTAAAAGCCATAAATCGCCAATTTATTTTGTATCGGTATTTTTAATAAATTCTGACGTAGTTTCTCGTGATAAACAATTCTAAGAATTATTATCGAAGTATTTGCTTATTAGGAACCGGTTCACGTCCTACATACACGTGGTCACATCTGTTCGTAGAGGTTAACTGTTAAGATTTAATGCAAAAAGTCCGAAAGAAACTTGAAGACATGTTTAATTAAAAAAAATATTTTTTTTTCAATTAAGGCTGTTTTCTGTTAAAGAATGGTAGAATATTACGTTAAATTTATAATCGTAATTAAAAAGCTGGTTATTTTCAAACAAATATAATATTATAAGGCACAGTGAAAATATTTGAGAAGGCGCCCGTGCCCCTAAACGTCGCTCACCTTCAGCCGTGAGGTCGATTTCATAATTGAACTTAATCATTGAAATAATTAATGGGTAACTCCTAAAACCTTTCAAGCTGAATCTCTAAGCCGTTTACGCTCTGATCTATCTCAAAGCATTTCCATATTCGTCGTAATCCTTGAACAAAACACGCGATGATACAGTATGATGCGATCGGATAGTTCAAAATGTGCAATTGCAAAATACAACAGTTTTACATAACGCCATTACATAAGGTATAGTCGACGTTGGAATATAGCACGCGGTGACTAGGGCGGATACGATGTTCCAGTTTTGGAGTGTGTAGTAATGTTCACACCTTATGCGTATATAGGATAGATGAATTTCTGTTTATGCTACAGTAATTCGGTTAGTATTTTTTTAAATTATATCATCGTGTGTGAAGGATGTACTGTAATAATTTTGTAAGAGTTGCTAAAAGAGTTAATAATTAAAATTTGTAATTAATAATTAATGATGTTATGGGTATAGTGCACTTGCAATTATGTGACTTTGTGATGGGAGTGAAAGAAAAGAAAAACGACTCGGGCAATTCTATAAAGATTTTAGCACAGCATATTATTATCTGAACATTCTGCCTCTGTATTTTTTATCATGTAGTATTTCTTAACATTTCGCAAATAATTGACATGATTCAATCACAACTTAATTAAGGTTCATTCATTAGTTCGTTTAGGATTTCCGCTTATTATTAAACGGTTTTTACATTAGGACAGTCCGCAACCGAGCCGCGTTCCTACTATTTCGACTCTAATCTTTCTCAACAAAACTCTACAAAACTTGCAAACGTACTGTCATGACCTATGCAAGTGTAGTGTCCGCTTACGCCGCCCCGTATACAAATTAACTCTGTTCAGGTCGTCCAATACTATTTCTGCAGGGTAGCCGTCGGAGTACCATGGTGTGATGAGGAGCGTTGATCTTTACGACGACATAAATCTAAAACCGATACGTAAGTATCATATAGAAGCGCCAGAACGCCACTTTAATAAAGCGGCGCGATACGATAACCCTCTTATCGTGGCCGCCGCTAATTACATATTCGACCCAAACGACGGGGCGAAGCAAGGCCGCTGTCGCCCAAAACATGTCTTGTCGGATCCACCGGATTTGCTCTCGGTGTTTGTAAGCTCTTGAAGCACCAGTCACCGTTCTCGTCAGACTTGTCGATTACGATCTGGTGGTAGGACATGTTGAGTCCGCACGGATAGGTACCACCACCCTGCTTATTTCTACCGTGAAGCAGTTCTACGTTTCAGTTTGAAGGGTGGGGCAGCCATTGTACGGTTAAAACTGAGACTTAAAACTTATGTCTCGAGGTAGGTGGCGGCATTTACGTCGTAGGTGTCTATGGGCTCCGGTAACCACTTAGCACTTAGCACCGTGGTGGGCCGTGAGCTCGCCTACCCACCTAAGCAATAAAAAAAAAACGACGAAGAGTTTTACGTTTGAAGTAGTTCAGTTTCTCGGCGAATCTTTTCAGAGCGTCGCGATTCCGATGTGGTGATAGATCCAGCGAAGCAATGCCCATGCTAGGGTCAGTCTTAGTAAATTCTCTCAGCTTGACCCCGTGACACCAACCGATCTATGAGTAGCTGAAATAGCTCCTTAAGCTATCGGCGATTAGGTTGCGGAAAAAAAGTAACCTTATTAAAACCAACAAGAAACTCAAACGATATTTCAATTTCAATAAAGCAACATTAATACCGTTCACGGGCGATAAGCCCTTAATTGAATTAATTGAAAATAAACCGATTAAAGATTTCTCGGTCGATCGATGAATACAATTAAGTTTTATCAAATCCAATCGAGCAGACACAGAAATAGCTAATGAGACCGTTTGTGGATATTTAGTTAGCACAGTGCTGGTCATTAGTTACGGCGCTTAGTTTGTTGCGTAGACTGTAGTCTTTATTTTTGATTATTTCGTAATCATGGAAATTTCTTTATGCCACAATGAAACATGTTACAGTGATATACTAGTTTTAAGTTAGAACTAAAGCCGTGGTGAGGGGCGAGGTGAAAAAAATATATTTTATAACTAGGTATTTTATTTATGTTTGAGTATAGCTGACCTTTGTTCCCGGTTCACCACTTTCCACTAATTAATTTGAATGTATCAGACTCTACCGTTCACTAATTACATTTTACACAATTATGAAACGTTTAATCTTATAGTTGTTAATTAGAAATATAATTTATAGTAGCTTAAGTAACACGTAAAGTTTCACTGTATCCAACTTAATCTCAGCCGAGCATCGGTTGCGCTTGGGTTTCCGCCGAACAGCCTTCGAGATACCATCGCAATAAAACTACTTTACACGTGTACACGGTGTCCGCCTCTATGTCTTTGTGTTAAAGTTATAATTTGTTTGTATTCAATGCAATCATAACATTGTTAGCAAATTTAATTATGCATTCATACCCACCTTATTCAATTGAGATAAAGGGGATTTTTAATTTTGTTTGGTTGATAGAAAAGTTTGCGCTCAACAAGCGGTATGTTTAAATGGCAAAGATGATTGTCTGTATAAATGTAATGTTTGATAATGTTTGGAGAACGGTTTCAGTTTTAATGCTATATTGTTTTAATGATCAAATTTCAATGTTGCATGTACATTTCACACGGCGGCATGAATTTTAAGCATTCCGTTAAAGTTTGTAACAGAGTAGCTATTGCTTTGCGTATTCGCATATTGATGCAATAAGAATAATTTCATTGGTATGGTGATCCATACGAATGTGTGTATAGTTGAATGGTAAACGTTAACTGTTGATAGAGAGCAGACAAATGGAAAAATGCAAACACCTACTTTGAGACTAATAGGTCAAGAAGAGAGGTTTCAGTCGCAATACTACCAATATCTTCATGTTAAAGAGGAGTAAGCAAGCGATAGTGTGGTACACATTGCAATTGCGTCGTTTGATAGGAGGGTAGGAGAAAAAAAAAACCGGTCGCCTTATCCTTTAGGTCACGACGACCTTTGTTGAAAGGGCATGGCGGTCGTAGGGACTTTGACCTCATGTGTCAAACTGAACGGTGGAACTCTGGTTGTGTTTTTCATCAGTTCGTCTCCCTGTTAATAACGTTAACAAATGTACTGACTTATTGTCTTCTGATTAGAAAATGTATCGTGTCGATAAAGTACCTGTATACGTTCGCTTTTCCCGGCTTTCTACCGAGCAGCGCGTGACTTAACGCGGCAATTAGAAACCTATAGTTGTTCCTTTCTTGCGTATAGCTTTGTTACTTTTCTACATTGCGGTTTGATATTAATTTTTCTTTATAAATGTGCAGTAATTAAAAGTATACATTATTGAGTACAATTTCCAGACCTTGGGTTGAAGCAGTAAGACCTCTAGGCTGGTTAATATTCGGACGGACTGTGCTATGATCAGATAAGATTCGTCAACTCAGGTACTCTACCTAGGGCTCACGTATGACCTTATTATCTGTCATAATAAATTATAGTATCCTTATTTACTTTGAATTCCAATTCACGAGCTATGGACATTTTAATTTTTAATAATAACAGAACTATGAACAGTACTCTTTATAGTTCTGGTATTATATCCTGCCCAATCAGTTATGACACATGTTGAACGTGCATGAGGTCGATTTTGAACTTATTTGGATGCACAGCTGTCGTATTTGAAGTACTTGTGCGGGGGACTAACGCTGTTTCAGACATCAGCACATGCTTTCAGTGTTTCCTAGTTATAAAACGGCGAGGGGGACGTTCTTGAATGGTCACGGCCGAGAGTCTAGTAATGATGCTTTCATTGATAAGGGTATTTTTTCGATTATAACAGCTTGTGGCTCTGTGAGGCTTATAACAAAAATATTAAAAAAACCTTAACAATTATCTAATAATTGATAAATAAAGTGCACACGGTTATGAATGAGTTATGATATAAATTCGCGTGTAAATTCTAGAAATATATATTAAATCGTGTGCACGCACTACCGGGTGTCGGCGACGACCGGTTTCCATTGACATTCCGAACTGTGTCCTTATATGTATATACATTCAATATTCATATTGTATCGTCGGAAAGAAAAAAAAACGTGAAATAATAATAGTTTATTTTGTAAAAAAATTAGAAAGCAGAGTTTTATTTATTGTAAGTTATGATAACACGAGTGAACACCAGTGTATTCATGGACTCAGCATCTATTGCTATTTTTGTATTACAACTTCTGTAATATTGGTGGCCGGGCGTTTTAAGAGCCAGCACGGGTAGGAACCACCACTATACAATTCTGCCGCGAAGCAGTTATTCGTTCAGATTTGAAGGGTGAGACAACCGTTATGCTGTACAATTGATACTTAGACCTCTAGTGGGTGTGTAGGTGGTCTAGGTGGTTGGTGGAATACACTTTGATGTCTATGGGCTTCAGTAAGCGCTTATCAAGAGGCGAGCTTTGACCTATCTATGAAATTAAATGCGAAAAATTCCGCTTAAATATGTTTCAATGTTCAGTGATTTGGTAACGGCTAACAAATATATTGTAGTTATAACTGAACGCTCTTTGTGTTAGCAATTCCAACTAGCAACAATTTAGTATAGGTATGTACGAAGCTATGTAGGTTAACTGTCATAAATAATAAGCCGTATTGTGCAAATAAAACTATCGAAATTGCACCTGCGATTCTCTTATCTAAATCTAAAGTATGACTATTTATTATCTATCTAGTCAATAAAATATTTGTTGTTTTTATGTTAATTATACATGGTAGGACGTCCTGTGAGTCCTCACGGGTAGGTACCACCACTCTGCCTATTTCTACCGTGAAGCAGTAATGCGTTTCAGTTTGAAGGGTGGGGCAGCCGTTGTACTATACTGAGATCTTAGAACTCATATCTCAAGGTAGGTGGCGGCATTTATGTTGTAGATGTCTAAGGGCTCCAATAACCACTTAACACCAGGTGGGCCGTGAGCTGGTTGGTGCACCCACCTATTCAATAAATAAAAAAATATCGCCATTCCAATTTTGTTTAAATTTTGTTTAAATTGGAATGTACATATAAAAATAAGTATTTACTTATTGGTCTGTTCGTGTTTAACGCGTTTCTGCACTTGTTATCGATTGTGATGAAACTTTGTTATTAGAGCTTTAGGATTTGTTTCTCGCTTAATTAAATAGTAAGATAGTTTGTGTTCGAGTCGGTGCAGTTAGTAGATGTATTGACTGCTTGTGTTACATATAAGTCACAGATCGTAACCCATATGTACAAGTGCTATTTGTCTAAAAACGTTTTTGAATATCGATTTATATTTAACGCGGTAGCTTCATATCTAATCGAGACATCGGTACAGGGTGTAGGTACTCGACACGGAGACGCAAACAACGCGAACACTAGCCGGTCCACTTTTACTTTCCGTCGGAGAAAGCGGCGCCGGTACGTGATCTTTTGCTCCGTCGGATAACTGTGAGCTACCTGACATTTACACTGATTATCGTTTTTATGCGGATTTAATGTGGGTTATACAAGAATATGATGAAATTATGTGATGAATAATATGATGAATGACACCTTTTTTTTTTGGTGATGGTTTTAAGAATGAGTATTTATAGCTATTAGCAAAATAGTCTTTAAGTAATCGTTGGTCGAATTTTATTTTTTTTATTTCTTTTCTCTGAATACCAACCGACAAACAATATTTAATAAGCAGGATTTTAGGCCACTTAGTTGTAAGATTGCATAAAATAATCGGAAATATATAATAAATAAACAGCTATTAACAAATAATATCTCAGAATGTTTTCCGTCATTTTTATATTCATAATTATGCCAATGGCCAAATTTGCCGTTTCTAAGCAATAAATTGTAATATGTATTTGAACAAAATTTGACTTGTATCTTTAAAGTTTAAAATTGACATTAGAATTTATACAAATATCTTGGTAATTTAATGAAGCGGTGAGACCTACATTACTATATTTGGGCAGTTATTCATACAAGTCGACCGGAGACTAGAGTTAAACGTATCGAGGTCACAGAATGGATTTATAACACATTGAAACCATAAGATCGTATGCTTATTAAATAACGAAGAAAATTAATCTCTAAGTGCAACGAATATATTCGATTTTGGCACTTTATACATAGTGACGTTTGATCTTATGATCATTCCTTAACTGTACTTTGGACAAGTGTATTGTAAATAAGTTGTATTACACATACAACAATTGAAGTGAAATATTCGAGACTATTTTATCATTGTTGTCTCTACGGCTAGACTAATTCAAAGCCAATACGAATTACTATAGTTTTAGTAATATTAAGTTGTAAATATATTATGATTTGTTAATTATAAACATACATAGCGTGTTTTAGAATGGTTGTTGTAAAGCAAATGTATAATAATATTTCGAGGTTTAAAATATGTTGAATATGTTGTTTATAAAAATAAGAATCATTTTAAAATTAATTTAAGTTTTTTAGTTCTTTGAAATATAATCTCAATGCTTAAAGTTCGTTCTACTGTCTCTAAGCATTTAAACAACCGAACAATTAGATCGGTAAAAATTACTCGATCACTTATTTGGTGTAATAAAGTATGTATTTAAACACACGCAGCAATACATATTGTTAAGAAGAATATGATTTTAATACTGGCCCATATTATCACTTTAATATGTAGTATTAAGTTGTTTGTTTCGACTTGTCCACTATACTGAGCATCCTCATAGACATACAAATGGACTGAAAGCGATGCGCGTGCTAATCCAATATACAGAAATAAAGTCGTCGTGCCCCAAAGTACCAATTTTTCTAATGAAATACGTACTTAACAAATGTTTACGATTGACTTCCACGGTGAAGGAATAACATCGTGTAATAAAAATCAAATTCGCAAAATTATAATTTGCGTAATTACCGGTGGCAGGACCTCTTGTGAGTCCGCGCGGGTGGGTACCACCACCCTGCCTATTTCTGCCGTGAAGCAGTAATGCGTTTCGGTTTGAAGGGTGGGGCAGCCGTTGTAACTATACTGAGACCTTAGAACTTATATCTAAGGTGGGTGGCGCATTTACGTTGTAGATATCTATGGGCTCCAGTAACTACTTAACACCAGGTGGGCTGTGGGCTCGTCTTCCCATCAAAGCAATAAAAAATACAGAAATAAAATTAAAAACAATCGTGTGCATAGTTGGGATTTACTTAAATTGACCTCAAATCTGTGAGACACATTTGATATATCTGTACAACGTGCTTTAAATATTTGTTATCGTAAAGCTGCCACAGACGCGCAGTCGCGTACAAATTGCGTATGCATTTGTATCACTTTCCGACTCGTATTTAGTTCACCCGGTTTTACTCAATTTAAATGCTAATATTTATCCAGTTTAGACGCACCGCGAATGTGTACTACAAATACGATGTATAAATAATATTATTCAGATTAATGTTTTTCAAGTAAGAACTGTTATTCATGTTGAACTTACCATAATGACATAATTGAAAGTATGTCATTTTGGTGTTAATTTGTGATAATTAAATAATCACTTGAAACTCACGCGATCATGGGGGCTTCTGTTGTAAATAGTCCCGGGTTCAAGACCTTGTAAGATTCTGTATCTCTATGTTTTATAGGTTTGATACTCAATAAAAGCTAATGAGATCTAGTCAAAAGTGCTCACCGTTCGCTGCTCGTTAAAACAAATTAATGACACTTTGGAGATATATACGACAAAGGGAAGATCTTCCAAAACACCATCCAGCCCCAAAACACCATCGATAGTTGCACCTGAGTCCTTGGGCCTACCAACGTAAGGCGGACGTTTCTGATCATCGCTTCGGATGCGAACAAAACAGCTTCAGATTTTCTTAGAACCTATATATAATGTTATATTGAATTCATAAAACATGTAAACAGCCAAGCTAATGGCGTTGTCCGTCATCAAGTGAACCGTTTTGTTCTAATTAATTCCACGAACGTCTATAGTACTGACAGATATATCGTATATATCTGTGGTATTTCCATCACACCGAACTTTTTGTTCTCTTAAAAATATGCTACTGACATTGACTAAGCAACGAGTACTCTGGGCCACTAGCTACCCTCAAGTCTACTTCTAGACTTCTTCAGTCAGTTCGCAGCACCAAGGTCGCAGGAGCTTTGTTCAGGTGTGGGGCCGGCTGTGGAGTGTGTGGAGCGCATATTGTCGTCGCAGGTCGTCGTGTCGCAGGATGCGCGGCGAGCACGTAATGTTTGTCTCGCTCCAGCTGACCTTTAGCGAGCGCGGCGCGGCGTCGTGATCTCCGCAGGGCTGCCAATAAGTAAATCTCTCAAAAATACATTTACCGTTTCGTGAGTACGAAAACTGTCAAATAACAACAACTGAATTGAATTGAACAACTGAATACTTCTTAAATGTCCTTCCGTGTTTGTCGTATCGATTTCCCAGTTGTTAATGACTATAAAAACTATCTACATATAACTCCATCGAAGGCGAGTTTACACTTCCCATGATCTGCAATCATTTTTTCCCTGCTTCTCTCATATAGCAACCGAGCTATTATGATCTAGGGAGTGACTGTTTGTAATCTCGAAAATGTCTGATTTGTTTCCGTGTAATCCGCGACCCACGCTTAGAAGGTTACAAAAATAATAATTATACGGCTTCATCTCGCGTTTGTTTTTATTTTATTATTATAAATTTATGGCTTACTTTAAACGTCGGAAATTACAAAATGTCGGTCACAAATAGTAAAAATATGTTAAATCATGCCTCCGGTAACAAGCTTTAGCCTCCGAAAAATATTATCATAACATTCGGTTGTACAGCCCTACTCAAATTGTTGTGTGCTGAACAAAGATTGGTTACGTTCTGAGAATATAACTTTTTGTTAATAGTACATACCCACGTAGTTAGGCTTATTTGTGTTGTTCTGTCAATATTGAAAATTTAAAGCCGTTAAGGTAAATCTGGTAAATACTGTTTCTCATTATTAAGCTACGAACTATCCGCCTATAGTTGGCTTCGTAGCCAAACGGTAAAATTAGAACCTCTATCAAATTAAAATTAAAGAATTCGAAGAAAACGTTTAAAAACTAAATTTGTTGAACAAAACTGGTTCTTTTTGCTTATAGCGGAAAAAATATTTTAGTGTAATATTTTATTCGGTTTTCCCGAGTCGTTGAAATAATTAAAATTACTTTAATCTCTCGTTTTTTTTTGTCATTATATTATTTCAGACGTTTCGAATGCTTTACAGTTTTCGTATTGAGTCATCCGTGACACGTCAGAACACCTGAGTCGTCCGTGACCACGAACAATACACAGTAAAAGTAATTTTAACAAAAACATTGTAGCCCTTTGCTTTACGAAAAATGCTTGGACGGAGGAGTATGAAATTTCCCACACTTATAGTTTATTTAGAGAAGGAATGCAGAATGCTAATAATTTTTCAAAATTATGCATAATACATACATTGAATCATTATGAAAAATATTACAATACACACTACAAATACAAATACATGGCATTTGACACACACACACAAATATACTCTTTTATTTATTGTTTATCAATCTGTGGTCAAATTGAGAACATAATAACATTGTTTGTCTATATAGTGTAGTCTTGGCGAAATTTCTGATTACAGAAGTATAGTCTTTGACAATAGAACCTCAATAATAAAACTCAAGCTTATAATTTAAATTAATTATGGTCTAATTTCGAGCACTAGTTATTAAGTTAAGAGTTCCAAACTATGGAAGGTATACCATATACATACTATACCCAGTTAGCGAGTTTTTTTTACCAAATTATCCATCAGTATACGTTACTGGAGTCTTAAGTGAACTACGGAACCAGTGATAGAAAATGGAAACTCTACAATTAAATCGAGTACATAAACAGTGTTCTCCGACCCGTGTCAAGGTTCAGCCCGGGTCACCAGCGATCAGTAATTAAGCACGTCACGCACTCCCTCATCACGAATATTCATGATACAAAGCTTCCTCATCCTAATTAAACATAAAATAATAATCATTTATGTTTGCTCACAAAAAATTACTTTAGTAATGCGGTAGAGATGATCGCTTCCTGTATTTGTATATATAATTATTCACAACTACGAATGTCTTTTTACTAGACTAAGTTGAGAAAACAGGATTATAGCAGCTTAAATAGATTTCATGAAAATCATATATTATATTCTTCGGGTAGACAATTGCTTGGCTATATCCCTAAGATTCCTGCGGTCCTTAACTGGCAGTTTCTTACCATGGCCCGTAAAATACAGTCTGCCCATAAATATACACTGTTTCATTAAATTAAGATCAAAATTGTATTTAGAATCTGTCGTTCTCATGTGAATTCATAACTTGATAGCCTCGATACAGGTTTGGCTACTGAGGCATTATTGTTAATTCTGTAATGTAGCATTGGTGCCTAGTAAGTATTGTTGTATCATGTTTTTCATTTATGAGCTCATAATTTTTTAAATCTTTTCTAATCTCATAATCTTCTTAAATAATACTGGGATATTAAATTAAAATGGGGAGATCAACAGAACCGAATTAATAAGATAGTGTGTAATACAGTATATGTGAATTAAAATTAAAATTTTGAAACGCTGTACTGTCTTATAATTAGTCGAATGCTGGTGTGTTTCGGCTATTGATTGATCGTCTGGAAAACATCGATCCAGTGAAACAGGACACGTCTCTTAAGCAGGTGATTAAGCCGTGCTCAAAACAAAAACGGTTCGTCCATAAAAACTCAGCAACGGGTCATGAAGCTCGGCCTTTCATTTGTGTGAGATTACATTAAAACATTATTTCTTGTACATATTGCATTTTGAGCAGTTTGCATATCTGCCAAGATTTTAAAGACCAATATTTGACTGATTAGTGTTCTGATATCTGTAATCTGCGAATCGATGATTATGTGACAGTAAGATTTTGTACCAACTCACTTCAGTTGAGATCTCTCACGATTCTTTCTTATAACCTGATGTTATCGCTTTAATTATTTAGCGATTCATAGCTTAAAATTGTATCAAGCAAGAATTTTTAATCAATGATGAAGAAGTATGTCTTAAATCATGTCTAGAACTATTTAAATTTTGAGAAACTTTAAGTTCAAAACTACGTTATAGAATATAATTCAGTGAGTACTTTTTGTCTACGCCGTAGCAGAGCTTGGGATCGTGATAAATCTATGTCAAATCTGAGCATAATCTTTAGTTGAATATCTAAGACGCAAGACACGTTCAATCACACGATCACTCACGATGAACTTAAAACTTGGATCACGACCAAAGTTTAAACCTTACGGCCGAGTGGTCGAAAATTCAGTTAGCTTAACGTTGGCACCATTGTTTGGATCCACTTCATTTTATTATGTTTAGACAGAGCGCTTATTGATTCGTATAAAGCTGACCGCACATAGCTTAATGAGTACTTATAAATCCATCACTTATCAGATAATTATTATCAGTCCTTTATTGTATTAATCAATTCCATGCTAAGTGAATCAAACGCTTAAGTATTAAGTATTGATTAAGTATTATAATTATTCAAAATGAAATGAAGGCAAATAATGCAAAGGACACAGCCTACGTAAGGTGCCGTCCTCTGCGTAACGACTGAGGAATTAACTGCGTGGGAGTCGAACGCAACAAGTAGTATATAACATGCAACAAATTGGCAGAACTACTTTCATTACAGGTCCCCTTCAGACATTGTTCCGTGTACTGATTTAATTTTACATGGATGATAATTTTATTTGTTTATAAGTTGTTGGTAATTGTAGTCGAGAAAACTACTGGATCGATTTATTGCACGTGACAGCTTATGGTTAGATGAAGAATGATTTGTTTAGTGTATCGTCATCGCCGCGATGGCGGGACATAACGTGATCGGAAAGCGTGACCACCACAGTTTACACGTCCAACTATTTAAACTATGTGTATCATAATAGCGCATATTAAATTCTGTAAATAAATAAGGTGATTATTTATTTATTATGATTTTATATTATTTATTCTAGTTTTAAATTCGGTAGAATTGCAACACAATTTTTTAATAGTTTACCTTTCTTCTAAAGTTTTTGAATTTCGTGTCGCTATTTTTATATTACTTTGATATTGTATGTACGTAGTGGCTATTACATGTGTACGTAATTCGTTCGACGTGCCAGGTGTGTCGTGGGCCGCATTGACCCCCGACACGGGCTCTTGGCATAATTCGTGCACATATAATTCTCGGTATCTGCACGATCACGGGTAGTTCGTGTACGTTTACCTTAATTTGCTGAATATTTGTTGTCTTCGCACTTAGGCGGCTAACAGTGTTTCTTCTGCTTACATTATCATGAGATTCATTCTCATCATCAATCAATAATTTGCTTAGAGTGCTCGAAGTGTTGGAAATCGTTAGAAGAATGCGTTAGTGTTTTAATCATGTATAATGAAGTTCTGTTGTGCTCTTCTTTAGTTATGATCACCCCGTCAAGATTTGAGGGAATCTCAAATAAATTATCGGCACACATCGCTGGTTCTCGGGAAACATACATCAATCAGGGTGTAGGTAGTAGATAATATAGTTGTCGTTGAACGAAAATGTACATTTTGCATTTCAATCTAAAAAAAATGCACCTTGAAAATATCTCTCCGATAAACAATATTTCAAAACGGCATGAAAATCGTCGTTTACAGAGCACAGCAGCTGCTCTGGCGACATTCGCTCAGAACTAATGAGTTTGTTAACATAAATCGTTGATTTTACGCTCTCAGTTGAGAAACTAAGTAGAAACTGTTCTTATGTAATACTAAGACTTGATATTGTAAGTTGAATAGATCGAGTCTCGCTTTGTATTGCGCGCTCTTCCTCAAAAACAGATGGCAGTTATAAATAAAACAACGTACGGGCTGGAAATTAAAGAAAGTGGACAGTGGCAGTAATAAAAGGCGTTGATAGGAAATTGTTTTGTTTATTATCATTATGTATCTGATTTTAAGTGGCTACTAAGGGCCATCGACATTTAACTACATTTTGAGCTATGAAGTAAACGACAACGGGTCGGAAGGGCCTCCTCGGGGGTTGCTGCGCGTCTGGTTATAGTATTGACCGCGGGAGTCCCCCTACTCTGCCCGGGTCCTGACTCCGGGCGGAGATCGGACAGCGGGTGAGAGAGTGCAAGGGGAGTCGTTTGGTAGTAGAGATGTTTTGTTTGAATTGAAATCACTACGATCCTACCTTCAAATGATACCTAAACAACGCTATAAAGAAAACAAAAATTGAAATAGAAAAATGTTTTCGGTTTGAAGGGTAGGGTAGCCGTTGTAACTATACCTCGTACCTTAGAAGTTATATCTCAAGGTAGGTGGCGCATTTACGTTGTAGATGTCTATGGGCTCCAGTAACCACTTAACACCAGGTGGGCTGTGAGCTCGTCCACCCATCTAAGCAATAAAAAAAAATGTTTTTCAGATTCACACAATCAAGGCACAACAACAAAATAAACAACCTAAACAAAAAAAAGTTATAATACTAAAATTCAATGAACCAAAAGCTACTCGATCTAGATAGTTTCCTGGCGTTTCACAATGACAACTGGTTTCCTCATTTCCTCGTTGCCAAACGCCGGCCGTCTTCATTGTAAACAGATTTAATGCTTACGATATTCTGTACGCTGCAGCGCTGTTTATAGACATGTCAACTATTTGTGTTTTTGGTCTTGTACTTTTTTAGAACGGACACACTTCCGAGAGTCAGACGGTTGCGGTACGACTTTGAGACGCTTCGATACGATTAGTTTGGCTGGTATTATTTTATTCACGGTACCTAGTATTTCGTTTGGATAAATCATTTTATACATAAGAGTTATTTTTTTCACCTATTTCGAAGACAACACTGAAAATATAACAGCTTTTGCAGCTGCTGTGAACATGATTGATACACGACGATAATAGCCTTTATAGTTGTAAACGAATCATTACCCTAAGGGATGAGACATCCGTTGCTACCGGTGTTTGAATCCCACAGGCTGGTATTTTTTTCTAGGAATTATCAACGTACTTATAAACACATATAATAATATGATAAACTTGCGTAATTATTAATTATTGGTGGTTGTTTCTGCCGCGGGCCTTCCCGGTTTGATGGGTAGTTACCATTTGGGATCATCGATCACAAAAAGTAAATAATTAAAAAATAAAATTAAATAGTAAAAAGTTTTATTGCTGATGTAAGCGGACCAGCCAACGGCTCACCTGGAGTTAAGTGGTCATTGGAGTCCATAATCTTTTTTTATTTGTTTGAATTTGTTTTTACATTATTTCTTAGTAACATGTCTGCGGTCATCAAAGACAGCATTAGTTTTAACAAAGAGCCATAAGTGTTTAACCCATAAAATAAAGATTTTAAGACTTCTCTGCCATCAAAATGTATATGACCATCAAAGCAAAATATTAAAGTCTTAACAGAAACACTCAAAAAGTTTAAGCTTACTTTGTAACGCCTCCATTACCGCGAATACGACACATTCATTAGTTATTCCAGTAAATATTGTATTTACGTCATCGCCAATCAAACAGCAAAAAGTCCCATCGTCAAATAATGACAGCATCGTGAGTCTCGTAATTATTTCACACAATAACATTATTTGATTTACTTTTAAGTGCTTCGACAAAAACTTTTGGGGTTTAAAGATTGAATCATTTTCGTTAAAGTTAATATTTGTTGGTGCTATTTAGTTAAATCGTCGGTTAACGCCTTAGTGCCGTTGTTTATAGAAATCAAATGATCATCACAACCGCTGTTTTTTTATCCCTACATATTGCTATGTAACAACCTTGCAAATTCTTATTTTATTTTAAAAGAACTGCCGATTCCAAACCTTTTTTCTCTCTCATTCATTACATAAGATCTGCTACTATTTAAAACTATTATATTTTACAAAAAATATAATAAATTAAAAATAATGTAGAACTAAAAATTATTTAAACAAGTAAACAATTCACTTTGGTTTATATTTGTACTAGGTTTTCAATTTAATTTTTATTAGTATCTGTGTTTATTAGTGTGTTTTATCTATATTTTTATTCACTTTTTCAAAAAAAAACACGAATTCAAGTTTATGTAAGTGACAAAGGTCGATTGCATGCGGATCGGATCAATAATGCAAATTTAGTGTTTCATTTTATAGAAGACTCGAGATATATTCATCGAACACTAAATAATCGGATAATAACAACGCGATCAAAGTCTAAATAATTTTTTGATATTCAATAAAATGTGTGATAAAAAGTCGTACGATGAAGGTCGCTCGGATCCGTTTTAATCTAACTATCAAATTTTAATCTAACTACTAAACTTAAATACATCTTCAAAAACTTATTTGACTTTATAATGACCTTTATAACCTTAAAAAATAAATAATGACCTTAAATGATAACACCTAATGATCTCTGAACACTAGTCCGCAGCATCTGTTCACGACTTAACCTAACTAACTTAACCTAATCTATCTTAAGAAGGAGGGAACCTGGAGATCAATTACTGCTTTGCTAAGTGAATTGCTTACAAAATAAATTATAAGGTGAATTTCCATTTGTATTTGTACTATACCTTTAAGAGAGAAATAAATTATTATTATTATTATTATTTACTTTTTTTTAATCTATTTACTGGTTTGTTTCACGCGATACAGTACCAGTCGAGCATACTTTTGAGACGCCTATATTAGTATACTGTTGTATATAATGGATCTATACAATCATGAAACTTCGTTTTTGCGTGTGATGACAACAATTATGATTATGGCGTAATAGAGATGGTGTAATGATGAGCCTGGATGCTAATCGGAAACTAATACTCATGTATGGTTGCTATGAAAACATCAAGTTTAGGTATTATTTCTAAGCATTAGATCTATATTAACGACACCAAACCACTATATTACACAGCGCTAACTTCGACTAATACTCGTAGTAACTATGAAACGCATAGAAAGTCTCAATTACATGCATTTGAAGGTTTGATACATGAACATTACAATGGCTTAATGTTTAAGTAAAATCCAATGTTCCATTTGTTTCCGATTGTCAATAAATTTATGTTATTTTATCGTTTCTTAAAGTGATGTATGGTCTGTGTATATGTGTAAATAAATACTTACGGCCCTTAAGGTCACGCCATTTAAATTGGTGATCCAAGGTTAATAAGAAGATATATGCCCTTTCTACATAAATATTTTTACATTTTATCAAGTGAGTTATTCATTTAAACGTTGATGGTAAAAATAATACGTTTATCGTTACGTAATGGCTTCGTAAGGCTTTATAAATATTAGATGTGGTTCAAACTCTAAATCCGCAGACGATGTCGATGCCCACCCAGTATTTATTAACTATCGGTGCTCATAATAATACGACAATGTGGATATTGCAACCCACCATGAGGCTTGAGGTTAAAGTATCGATTGGATTGCATAATAGTTTCAAACTACTTTGCAGCAGAGAGAGGTAAAATATTGATGGTGAGATAATTAGAGGATAAGATCGAATATGTATTCTTACTTCGACACTAACCTAAAAAATGTATAGTTTTTTGTATTATTTTTTTATTAAAGGTAAGGATAAAGCCTTAGTTAACTCATAATTCGAAGAGAAAAAATAGGAAATTACAAAGAAAACATCGTTTCTCATCACGTTAGGTGTTCAAATGTATTTATTGTTCACTCGTGGATTGTTCGTTAATTAAATTACAAAATTCCTAAAGAGTAGCCCACGTGTTCTATTGAACAACTCACTGACTCTACAGCACTCACAACCTTCAGCTAGCGTTTACATTGACGATAACCGTTCCCACGGCTTTTGTTCTTTTTCCTGCCAAATATAGCGTGTTTCAAAATGATTACAATTTTTAATAGAGTAGATGGTTGGACAAGCTTTCGCAATTCAAAATTTAATTACCGGAGAACATAGACACCACAACAATATGGCGTCGCCCAGCCAGAGATGAACCAGATCTTAATATTAATTAGGTTTTATGCTCATAATAGTCTAATGAGAGTTAGTGGTGTATATCACATGGTAATTTTTTTTTTCAATTTTGGACTTCTAAGGGTATAGTTCTATCAATGTACTTATTATTACTAACAATATTACGATCAGTGAGAGTGTGCTTACGGCTGGTACCGTTAAAATGGTTCTTACACAATATTTTTTTTAATTGCTTAGATGTGTGGACGATCTCACAGCTCACCTGGTGTTAAGTGGTTACTGGAGCCCATAGACATCTACAACGTAGACGCGCCACCCACCTTGAGATACAAGTTCTAAGGTCTCAGTATAGTTACAACGGCTGCTCCAACCTTCAAACCGAAACGCATTACTGCTTCACGGCAGAAATAGGCAGGGCGGTGGTACCTATCCGCGCGGACTCACAAGTAGTCCTACCACCAGTAACGGTCCTACCACCAGTAATGGTCCTACCACCAGTTTTAATGTCACATGTCCTCCACATAAAACCAGTTGTAATTGCGATTGTGCAATTACCAAAGTGTATTATTAAAATTTTAAACTTAACGAAGCACCCTGTATACTCGATATCTGCTTTTTAGTTTCAAGCAGCTAAAAGATACGAAGGAAATGCGTTGCAGTTGAATAGACAAACTTATTTAGGTAAAGGACATTTGTTTTTCACACCGGATAATGCCTCAACTAAAGGTTTTTTAATGTCTTTAATATGAAGGTTAATTTTAAGAAGTTTAGTTTTTAAGTGCAAATGTATTCTGCAGTTACTTATATGTATATGAGAGATAATTCGAAAATACGAAATGTAAAAATGACCAACAAAGTTCAATGACCGATTTTAAATTTCTTGAAGTAAACTTGTAAAATTTGTGTGCATTGGTATAAAACAATCTACATCCTCCCTGTTCGTCCCTTGCATTCCGAGCTCGTTATAAATGTGAAGCTATAACATAATACTTGCGAGACGACTTTCGATTTGAAAAGGGCCAGACGTAATGTCATTAATGTAAGGACGAGTAAAATACATTACTCCCCTTTCATGTTTAGTGTAAAGCGATATACGAGTAATAAAATATTGATAGTTGTAAGTAGAATAAAGGCATGCAGCGACTTGGCTGTGTCTCTGAGATTGCTGATGTCCATGAGTGACGGTAACCACTCACCATCCGGTGGGCTCAGTCTACCTAAAATGGTATTAAAATAAAAGACATAAACGTTAAATTGATATTATAAATTGAAACTGATATATTTGTATTTTTCATTGCTTTTTCTAAATTCTTTTTAACCAAGCAAAAACAGTTGCTCAGTAGGAAATGTTACCGCATCGTGAGGTACCACAAGTAAGTGAAATGTCAGCTTCAGGCGAAATTATTTATATGTACTAACTTAAGAACTCGTAATATTGCAATTAATGGAGGGCTCGCGCAAGATAAAGCGACACCAGACAGTGTGATAAGGTTCAGTCAGTCCAACTTACTTGGAGAAGGCTTTAACTAATAACACATTTGTGAGGAGTCTATTTTTTTTCAGTCATGGCGTAGTGTATAAGTTTCAGCTATACTACGCTCCGTAGAATAGAATACACACAAGCATTCGTAGCGTCGTACGATCGTCCACCTGTCCTGGGGAAACTGGAAAGACCTTCGGGCCACCAGTAATCCACCTCAATCATAAAAGAAAACGACCGTCCTACCTATTTCTGCTGTGATGGAGTCGTACGCACTGATTGCCGGGTTTCCAATGTCATTGAGACATCGACCTCATATTTAAAATTACTTATGACGTTCACACAATCTGTCGCTGAGATTTCAACTTGTCTTTCAGTGAGCATCTGTGTTACTAAAAATAGCACGACGCTTTTTGTGCTACTGTTAGTTTTAATTTTGAAAAAATCTTTAATTTATTTCTCAATATTACATAATATATTCTAAGCAATATATTTATTCTAGTAGCCGGCAACAGACTTCGATCATGACTAAAATAAAACAACTCGAAAAACACAAAGCAGGTTTTTATCATCTTCAAAGAATCGTGGTAAGATTTGCGACCATCAAAATGTTTTGTGGTGTGTGTTCATTATCTTTTTTGTAAGACGAGAGGGTTCAAAACTGGTTTGGATGAGGCAAAGAAATTCTTTGTATTGGAGCATATTAACTATATTTAGTTTTTGTGAAGCTCGTAATTTGGCAACGCCATTTAGCTTCTAGAGTTGAGATTAGAGTTGAGTTGAGTAAAGAATATGGGATCATTTAGCAGTAGAACCAGGTGGAGTAGATAGCTAACTACCAGACCTTACTTCCGCCACTATGACTTAGATTAAGCTATAAAATCATTACGCTATATACCAATTGGAAGTAGAGGAGTTAGTTAGAATTTTTACGTCGTAAATTATATTGATTGTTTGATGAATTAAAGTTATGTAGTATAGTCGAAAAGGACCCCATGATTTGTTCAGCTTCAAACCGAGAAATGTAAGAAATATACTCTAAATTTATTTTTATTGCCTTTGTAGGCAGACGTGCATGCGGTTCTTCTGACGGTGAGTGGTTACCGTCATTCAAGGATTTTTTTTTTATTTTTTTTTATTGCTTAGATGGGTGGACGAGCTTACAGCCCACCTGGTGTTAAGTGGTTACTGGAGCCCATAGACATCTACAACGTAAATGCGCCACCCACCTTGAGATATAAGTTCTAAGGTCTCAGTATAGTTACAACGGCTACCCCACCCTTCAAACCGAAACGCATTACTGCTTCACGGCAGAAATAGGCGGGGTGGTGGTACCTACCCGTCCGGACTCACAAGAGGTCCTACCACCTGTGATTACGCAAATTATAATTTTGCGGGTTTGATTTTTATTACACGATGTTATTCCTTCACCGTGGAAGTCAATCGTGAACATTTGTTAAGTATGTATTTCATTAGAAAAATTGGTACCCGCCTGCGGGATTTGAACACCGGTGCATCGCTACATACGAATGCACCGGACGTCTTATCCTTTAGGCCACGACGACTTCAAAGGATGTCAATAATACCAAGACTCAAGTTGCTGCCTTATGAAATACACAGTCAAAGTGCTTCATTCATGTTTACGCTTATAAAAAACACATAAAATAAAAAGAAAATTGAATAAAAGATAAAACAAATTATTAGTACAGTTTTCTTTAAAATTCTAGGACCCAATTTCACGATCATAAGCAGTTATCGACTGGGCCGATGTGAATAGGTGCAGTTTATACAAGTGTTTCTCAACGCGGAAGAGTCGTGACCGATTATCGTGTCTTGTGATCGATACTTCATCTTACTCTACAAAGTTCATTTGCTGATACGCCGTGGCGTGAATATTTACGGCAAAACGAATATTTTAATTACATTAAGAGGCGTCTTTATTATATTATATAATATAATATTGAACGACACCTGACCTTAAAGGGATCACACATATAATGTGATTAACCAACGTAACGAGAATGCTAATGCAAAAGTTGAGACCAGCATTCGATCAATCACTATCAGATACTACCTACTAAAATAATAATATTATACCAGTATTGATGGGTAAGTCTAATCGCAATGACCAGGGTCGCGGTCGGTTGACACTCAGTGGCGTGTGGAGACCTACTTCACTGACAACTGAACGATGATGTAACAACACCTTAATTGAAAATTATTGTGTTTGTATCTTTTATGTTCGATAGATTGTTTGGGTCGATGTATTATGTCACACAGAGTGGTACAAAACTAGATAATTGGTACAATCAGTTTTAGATTTGATGAGGTTTGGAGCGGATTTCGGACTTGTTTGCTGATATTTTTCCAATTAACGCAAATTTTTTGTCCAGGGCATTTGGCATTTAATAAAAAAATACGAATATGAGATATGGGTCTAGTCTGCGAAATCCTCCCATTGTAAGTCCATGGCAAGATACCTAGGTTATTGTTTTTAAAAATTTCTTAGTTCCTAACGTGCTAATCCCTTTGGAAAGCGTTATTGGCCTATAAATAATACAATGTCTTTGTGCTCTGATAAGCACTGAGCACCAGGTGAACGGTGAGACTGTCGACCTGTTCACGACAGAGAAACAAATTAGAGTACTATCGGTACTAGCGATGGTACTATGTAGTATCCTATATTTATGTAGTAACGAGTCTAAAGACTTCTGTATGTATATACTTAAATCGTGGATACCGTGAGTACACCTGCCTTTCTATACCATGATATAAAGAATAACAATTTACAGATATCTCTCATTATTCCATCACAATAAGAGCTTCACTGTTGATCATTTGATGAAGTTCTATAATGACGGGCTTTCACTTGTAACGTATAATTGTTTTAATTCCGTTGTTCATTGCTCGTTCACTTCCTGATTTATCACTAGTAGCTGGTTTTGTGAGAAAAATGATTTGAGTTTATAATTGTATGTATTTAGAGAATGATATTTTTAATTATGCTCTTTATAAATCCCATTAATCTTTCTTAGCTTTTGTTCTGTGAGCGTATTAATCTTTCTCTGTCTCTTATGGTTTCTTTATTGTTGTATATCTGTAATATAACGTGATGATATATAATAAGGGCTATTTGTATAGATTAAGTCGAGGCGTGTTCCTGTTATTTTCCATGGGAACTGCTTCTTGTACTCATCGTGGAGTAAAACCTGAGACTGATTATCCTTCATATAGTACGTTCATCTTCCTTTCTTCCTCTCATGAGGTTTTTTCCTGCAGCTTTAACACATATCGTTTTTAAAGATACTTAAGGGGCAATTTATTATATGGAAGTCAGCGGTGCTGCTGTATTCTTGCTTTCAACAACGACTGACGTCAACCTGTTAAGCATTACAACAGGAGTAACATGTTCTTTATTTGAAACTTATTATTTAGAACTTTATTATGAGAACAAATCAGAAACGATATCAGTCCAATATTTAGTTCGCGTTTGTTTCATTCACAATGCTATTTATTTCCATCCCTTTGAATGCGCTGTCGGTAAGTAGCATGAATTGAAAAAACCCGACATGAAGACATAACAGTTTACAAGTTTATAAGTTTAGGGCAAAAAAAAAAAAAAGTCCAAGAATGTGACGTTACCAAAAATGGTAGTTTGAACTCTTTTTATAATTCTGTGAAAATTCAAGCTCTACTTCGACACTAGATCGGAGCGACAGTGAACAAGATCGTGACCACGTCGTTACTCAGGCGAGCGGCCACTAATTGAGGTTTAGTTCTGCTTCATAAAAACTCACTATACGCTTGTTGGGCGCGACCTCCGGTGCTGTGATCGTAGTGACAACTTAAGCTGCGGAGTTAGGAATTTACAGAAGTTCATTGAAACAGTTTCACGGGTTTCATCTCGTGATGAAAACTCAGTGTACGGGCAGGAATACGCCAACTGACGTCAGAAATTGTATAACGTACTTAATAAGAGATAATACTACTTTAGAATAAGTTTATTTGCTTATTTGATATATATGTATGCTGTAAGTGACCAGTGCTGCAACTGAAGGCTAGAAAAAGAAATAAAGTTGCTACTTCATAATATATTGAGTTTGAGAATGACGTCATCAAATAATGTGGGAAACGGCTTTTTTAATTATTATTATTTGTTATTTTTTTACGCCAGTTAATAAACAATATCACGCTGAAGGTGCAAATAAGCAGGATGATGACATTGGGAATATTGATATAATTAGTATTTCACTATATGTTGGATAGAACTATAGTTTATTACATAGTTGCTCTTTTATCCCAAACACTTGCTTGCTAGGTAATACTTTATGGTACACGACCTAATTGGCTCTAAGATCCATATAGCGAATCCCTCCTTTCGTCAATAAAACATCTTTTAGAATTTCAGTTCTCAAATTATTATCGAATAAGTTGAGAGTTTCAGTGGCAATTGTAGTGATCAATGAATTCATCATTGTCGACAAACAGCGTAACGATGTTGGTTCATCTAGTTTCGTCATCCGAAGCGCTTACTGACAGAGAACGTAGGGTTTCATCAGTGAAGTTATTTCAGTTCAGCTTTTGATAATGTACTATTTTAGATTAAGGAGAGTGTTTCTTTTTACGGGTAAACATGTTATGATAAGCTTGTGCTATTGTTCTATTATTATGTTCGAATTTCGATGAGCAGTTTGTTTTGTTTGTTATTATTATGTTTCATATTCGGTACTGATCAATACTGATCATTGGTGGTCGCCCTGCTTCTCAAGATAGTTGTGTTCAATTTGTAGCTCCTATAATACTTCTGTAATAATTCCACAGGCCATGAGTTCGTCTTTCCCACATAGAGTATAAAACCACTGGTGACTGGAAACCCTGGTTTGTATAATTTGATCGTGATGTATCAACATAGGTCCACTACAAATTTAAACATATTATGTACGTGTGGAATGGAGCTATGAAAGAAACTTGTGACTTAGACTTGTAAAAGTCACACAAAATGTAGTCAACCATAAAGTGCTCCCTAGAGTCTGTAACGTGTAATCTTCTTTTAATTTTAATTCTCGCATGTTTTGTGGGCGAAATATCAAGTATGTACATAGAAAGAATAGCTTGTGGCTAATTGCGTAGAGTTAGGCGATAATAACAGCAATCAACGCTAAAAATTTTAACACGATTATCTAACAGAAATAAATAAATAAACTGGCAAAAAAGTCTCGTGGCACGAAAACAGCTTTTTTGCGATCCCTGTCAAAGAAACTATGAAATAGGATAAAGAGTGATGTAACCACGGATAATGGGTTAGTTTTTGTCCAATATCATGAAATTGCTTTATTATTGAATTTATTTATTTAATATATATTAAGTTCAAGGCAATAAAAGAAATTATAGTTGATTATAACTAGTATCCTAATTTGAAAAACCATTTACCCATTAATTACCCAATACCCCATTATTTTAAGTTTATATAGAATTTTGTGTTCCCATCAGAGAAATTTATCAAGTTATCTGTTTTTCAACGTTCATTGTCATTCATAGACTAGAATAGGCATTTTACTAAGGCTTCAACGTCAGTTCTACGAGTAGATCCAGGGCGAGATTCATAATAATATCAATGAACTTCGACCGCGACTGAACTTCAATTACAAATTATGTTTGGAATTTTTTTTATAGCAGTGATCTTGTTATATAACAGATCACAATGAATATTCAGACATTGATCAGTGCACTGTTATCGAAAATAAACTATAAATTAGCATGTTACATAATCAAACAAGTATTTCAAGTGTAACTTTCACTTGTGTCCGGTGTTTATAAATTTACTCGCATCATAGCTTGTATTAATTAAACAGAGTTTCCCAGTCTGTCGACACTACTATGTATGTTTATGTAGATTCCGAATGCTATGTTATAGCTGTTATACAATAAAATAAATATTTATATTTTTAATTTGGGTCACGTCGTGACGACATCATAGCGCTATGCGAGATGTTGTCTATTCAACGTAAACAAACGTTTGTCTGTGTATTTAGACACGATAATCTCCAAAATAGGCAGCTATTTAGATGCAGTGACGAATTGAGTTAATATTATATACTTCATGTACAGATCACCGCTACTTAGTCATCTGTATATTAATTACATTACATCGTTGATAAGTTTGATTTAAGACTAACAGTTTTTTGGAGGCTTAATTTCAGTACTATTGTTGTTTTTGAAACACTTTTGAGTGTCACTGGGGTAACTTTGTATGAAGGAGCATCATTTGAAAACGCTTCGACTGAATTTGTTTTTTTTTATTTGTAATCTATCAGGATACAGGAACTTTTCGTGTGAAGTTTTTTTTTTAATTTACAGTAAAACCATGAACTGCATGACCAAGTCTCACTAGTGTGTATAAATAAGATAATAAAGGCCTGCCGTGCGTACATCACACAAAACTACTGGACTCATTTTCCAATAAATAATAGTTTAAAACTAAGGTCCTTATCAAATAAATAATAGTTTAAAAAAAAACAAAAAAACGCTTTTATAGAAAATGGAACTAAAACATAGAAAATAAATTTTAATAAATTTGAATTAAAAATAGTATAAGAATAAATAATTTTATTGTAAAAAAACGTAGGATACACACATCTGAAGCTAATAAAAGCGTATTAAAAAATAATATGAAGATCATATAAATAATTTTTGTAGTGTAAAGTTATTTGAGTCCCTTAGCAGGGTAGTAATCGATAAATAATATTATTACATTTCTGAGCCGCGCTGTGGTTTCTTTACCAGGTTAAATATAAAAGTTCGTTTTAAATAAAAAAATGTTACATGCGTAATTTATTTACAGACATTATTTAGTGTTTATATGACTGATTAAAAGCTGTCAAACCGAACTAAATCGTACATCTTCCGTCCGATTGTTATCGATATCGCAACCAATTCAGGTACAGTTATGAAATCATCGATTTCCGATCAACGGTTGATCGATTGAATCGATTATGTCATCATTCATGATGAGTTTTCGATTCTTATTGTTCCTGTATTTCTAAATTCAGTTTGATTTAATTGGAGATTACAAAATATTCAATATCTGAAAAGCAATAGGCGACGTGTCTTATCATTGGTATTGGACCTAGAGTCCATCAGTAAGTATATGCAGTCGACAGCGGTGCGCCATTTTGCAAAAGCGGCACGACACGAGAGCCCTCTCATCGTGGCCGCCGGTAACTACATTCCCGATCCTGCGGACAGAATGGTAAACAGTCGACGTCGCCCAAAACACGTCATCTCGGATCCTCCCGATCCACTAACGGTGCTTTTAGGTACCTCAAGCACCGGTCGCTGTTCCCGTCAAACCCGTTGCTTGCAACGAAGGGCTCGACGAGTAAATTAACCCTCAGACACAGCCCACTGAGTTTCTCGCTGGATCTTCTCAGTGGGTCGCGTTTCCGATCCGGTGGTAGGTATATTCTGCGAAGCACTGCTCTTGCTAGGGTTCGTGTTAGCAACGTCATCAGGTTTGAGCCCCGTGAGCTCACCTACTAGTTAAGGCTACGCTGATATAGGCGTCAGCTTAGGTAGGAAAAGAAGAAGAGGTACGTTTCCCGAGAATCAGTTATGTGTGCCGATAACTTATTTGAGATTCCGTCAAATCTTGACGGGGTGATCTAGGGAGAAGAGCACAACAGAACTTCATTCTACATTATTAGAACACTAACTCCGGAGTTTCTCACCGGATCTTCTCAATGGGTCGCGTTTCCCAGCGACTAGTGACATATATTCGACGATGGACAACTAGTTGTAACAGAATGAGGTAGGCAGGGACGCATTCCCATATCTTTCCGTTAACAGCCGAACAGGTAGAATTATTAAGATCATCTGCCTTAAAAGATAAACATACAACCACATGGTGGTGAGAAAATACCGCTATTTCAATTTACTCGATAAACGGTCTTCAGATAATGGCTAAAAGAAAATAAGTCAAATCGATTCGATCCAATGCGTCGCGGTTGGGAGCCAAGTCACGGGCTTGGACCGCTCGGTGTCCTTAGATAATTGACTGTGGTGAGTTTATTGAACTGTCTATCGTTATTATTAGTATAGATCGGCAGCAATGAACGACACCGCCCACCTGTTGATGCGTGGTTAATGGAGTCTATGGTTAACCATTGCGTGAATGACGTCATGAGGTTGAAATCTGTGGTCTAACGTAATCCTTCCAGCGCGAGCTCGTCTTATTCAATTTTATAATAGGTTTAGGATAACAATGCGTTACAGTTTTATCATAGATGGAAATTCCCGAGGTAAAAGGATAGGAGGTGAACTCGTATCGACCGATGCGTCTATGCAAGAGTTAAAAAATCACTGGAAAGTTCTTATTTTTCTATTGAAACACATAGTTACCAGTTGACTTCCACGATGATACACAGCATCGCGCAAATATATGAAATTGCAAAAAAAAAACATCAAGGTCTGAGACCAATTCGAGCCGAAATGCACAATCGCGTCTCTAAAGAACGGCAGGCAGGATGGTGGTGCACAGCCTTGTGGCTCCTACCGGTCAAGAAGGATTTATTATGACGTTTTACTAAATATGTTAACGTGTGTAATTTACGAGTATTACGGTTTCCTCTAGATTTCTATCCGCTTTGTAAATCAACTATCAAAAACGAGTGGTGATAATCGTCTAATTGTAAGTAATGACTCATTTATTCAAAAGATCAAGTGGTAGCCAGAACAGGGGAGATGGGGTTTAAAACTCATATTAATTCAATAGTGGTCCTACCTCGTGGGCTTCAATAGCTTAGCAGCTTGGAACTAATGTATTTTTATTATATTATATTTAATTTTAAATTTGAACGTAGCAACAATAATTCTACTAACATATTATTATAATTTACTAGATTCAAAACTTAACTTAATAATAAAAACCACTTCGAGCATCCCACTCCGTAGTAGGCGCGCAAACACCTCCGCCGTTAGCCCCATCACTCTCTTTGGCCAGCCCATACCGTGGGCCTCGAAGGTCAAATATCTAGGCGTCACCCTCGACAGAGGGATGACATTCCGTCCCCATATAAAAACGGTACGCGACCGCGCCGCGTTTATACTAGGACGACTCTACCCAATGCTTTGTAGTCGAAGCAAACTGTCCCTCCGTAATAAGGTAACTCTCTACAAAATTTGTATACGCCCCGTCATGACGTATGCAAGCGTAGTGTTCGCTCACTCAGCCCGCACCCACATGAAATCCCTTCAGGTTATTCAATCCCGATTCTGCAGGATAGCCGTCGGAGCGCCATGGTTCCTTAGGAACGTGGATCTCCACGATGACCTGGAGCTCGACTTATTTAGTAAGTATCTACAGTCGGCATCACTGCGCCATTTTAAGAAGGCGGCACGACATGAGAACCCTCTCATCGTAGCCGCTGGAAACTACATACCCGACCCAGTAGACCGAATGGTAAACCGTCGACGTCGCCCAAAGCACGTCATTACGGATCCTCCTGATCCATTAACGGTGCTTTTAGGCACCACAAGCACCGGTCACCGTCCTCGTCGAACCCGTCGCTTGCGACGAAGGGCTCGACGAGCGAACTAACCCATAGACACAGCCCACTGAGTTTCTTGCCGGATCTTCTCAGTGGGTCGCGTTTCCGATCCGGTGGTAGATTCTGCGAAGCACTGCTGTTGCTAGGGTCAGTGTTAGCAACTCTCCGGTTGAGCCCCCCGAGCTCACCTATAAACGTTAGGGCGAAGCTGAAATAGCCTCTCAAGGCTATCAGCATAGGTAGGGAAAAGATAAATAATAAAAATTATAGCACATTACACAAAATGCAATCTACCCTCGTGTTTCATTGCATGGTCTCACAAAACGCAAAACTTCACGTATTTACGCTCAGCTTTAGTGATGGTCTCTTTAAGCCTCGTACATATTATACAGTTAATTATATTCACATAAAATCACACAAATAACTATACGTAGTTATTAATAAATAATGTGTGGCTCGCATTAATGTCTTGGAGACTTGGCGATGGACACGTTCTGTTGCAATTTATTTACGTTGGTCACGTTTCTGTGAAGTATGCATGTGTGTGTGTGCTGCGTAGGTACACGTATCGTGTGAAATCGATTACACGACTAATAATTTTTACATTAACAAAGACTTATCAAGTTATCTTCCAAGGTTTTCACAAGTGGGTGGACAGAACTATAAATATTTTTTCCGTTGTAAAATGACAGCACAAGGAAGAAAACTGCTTTTTTTATTACTTAGATGGGTGGACGAGCTCACAGCCCACCTGGTCTTAAGTGGTTACTGGAGCCAATGGACATCTACAACGTAAATGTGCCACCCACCTTGAGATATAAGTTCTAAGATCTCAGTATAGTTACAACGGCTGCCCCACCCTTACCGAAACGCATTATTGCTTCACGGCAGAAATAGACAGGGCGGTGGTACCTACCGATGCGGACTCACAAGACGTCTTACCATCAGTAATTACGCAAATTATAATTTAGTGAGTTTGATTTTTATTACACGATGTTATTCCTGCACCGTGGAAGTCAATCTTGAACATTTTTTAAGTACGTATTTTATTAGAAAAATTGGTACCCGCCTGGGATTCGAACACCGGTTCATCGCTAGATATGTAGGTACGAATGCACCGGACGTCTTATCCCTTAGGCCGCGACGACTTCAAACGGGTCACGGTTCCTTTACTTTCAAGTATATGGAGTTCGAAATGAAATAAGTAACCTAATAAGCTATTTTAGTTGACAGTTGATTGTTTACAAAAATCATTCTTCCAAGTACAGAATGAAGTACCAACATGTGGCTTGTAATCGCCGCGAACCCCACTAACGGTTTCTTCAAACGAAAGCAGCATAATTAGTACGTCGCGTGCGCGCGCGCTTACTGCTCTATGACGGTGTTGCCACTCTTAGAGAAATTCCTACATTTACATTTAAAATTTTAGGGAGATTGTTTAGTCTTGTACTGTCCGTTTGTTAGAGCCGCTTTATTAACGCGCTTTTGTAAGCTTGTCCTATTACTGTGAAACTTACTAATTTTTATAATCTTCTAGATGTCCGATTCACAGAAAAAAAATGTACATTTATCAAAGACCGATGACAATACTTTATTACTTTGACTTAACGTTATGATACCAACATCACCAGGATAAAATAAATTAATTTTTAATTCGCTTTGCAATTTAAGCTTGTTTTTATAATTTTTAAACTATAACTACTCTCTATTTACTACATTTTTTATTCCGACTTTCTATAATTGTGCGAAATAAGCTTGGTTTGGGATACAGGGGCTCTTTACGATATAAAGTTCTAGACGGAAGGGTAAATTACAAATATTTCGTTTTGACTGTCTCGCGGTCTGGTAACCCGTTCCCCTCATCGTTGCGTGCCGTGTTACATCGATACTGTTATATTGTATTGTATTACACTGCCTTACGTCAGACGGTTTCACATAAATAACTATTGTATTACAAACGGTAATTTCAATATGTTAAATTATCCAATAATACACTCGTCAATTTTTGTAAACATTCTTGCAATTTACATGTTTGATTCCACACATCATATCCTAGTCTTAACGTCCACATAGCGGAGGTCTTTGGTCGAGCTGACATCCATATCACAGTTCCGAACATCCCAATGAACTGAAACGTAATTGTGTTTGACTTGTACTAAAAGAGGGCATGGCGGTGGTGTTCACACAGGAAGGGGCAGCCTCTCACTCTCAAAAAAATAGAATGTTAGGTGACTTATTCTGGGTGAAATATTATTGTTTTTTATGATAAAATTCATATATATCTTTAACCACAGCCACTTGTCACACTTGATAATCACTTAACATTAAGAAATCTGTGAGTTGGACTGCCCTCGTTCGGCAAATAATATTCAAAAAGGTATATATATGTTACCGGAAATGTATGAAATCAAGGAATTGTATACAAATCCTAGGAAATGTGTACAATTCCGATACTATTTAGGAAATGTATAAAATATTGTTTGAAAAACTATTTAATGCATAGATATCCTAGGAAATGTATAAATTTCCTCGGAATTGTATATAATTCCAATATCGTATTAGGAAATGTATAAAGTAAATGCTTTCTGTAATCAAACACGTTGTTAATAATATTTTTTTGTCATACCGTAAAATAATAATAATATATTCATATTATCTTACTAATTAAAACTTCTAAAATCAACTATCTATTAACTTTTAACGTATCACAAAATCAACTTATATTTATTCTTATAAAATCAAATTTTCATTTGGCAAGTAATCAGTCTGGTAATTAAGTAATTATAAATGTCAAAGTATAAAAGTAAATCTTTATATTATATTACTTTGTCAGTCCATATAGCTATTTATTTTTGCAGGGTAAGCTCGAATGGCATTTGGAAGTACATAGTACTTTATTTTTAAAACACAGACATCTTGATGTAGCAGTTTTTCTTGCAAAGGCACTTCTTAAATCCCTGGCCGGTTCCAGTGGATTGCAAGTTGGCAACGGACCGTAGTGCAAGACTCGTCCCGCTGTCCTCGCGTACCCACCAATATCTTAAATGTTTTACATTTCCGATTGCTATTTAGGAAATGTATAGATTTCCTAGGAAATGTGTAATGTGTAAGTATAATATAATTTATTTCACACATTTCCGTGCGATTTTAGGAATTACATACATTTCCTAGGAATTGTATACAATGACGGATTACATACATTTCCGGTAACATATACATACATTGAAGATATTTTTTTATTTTAAAAAAATGTAGTAAGTGTACATAATTAATTTATTGTTCCTTTACAGGTAATGCGCTATCCACAAATGGCCACACCACAGCTAAGTACCACTTCTCACCGAATACATTCAACAAATTTTCTTTCCATTTCGAACAATCATATAATTCCTTCTTCTTATATTCTCGTGCTGTGACTCCTCTTACCGCGTTCTTTAAATGGAATACTAACAAGCCAATCGACCAAACTAGTAGGCCCGTTGCCATTAACAAAAACAATACAAACACATCTCTGGAACCCATTGGTTCTGGTATCATCAATCGTAGGAACGGATTCATTATCCGAAAAACGGATAAAATCAGCTCTTGGCTCTCAAACTTTGTCAGCACAAAGTAAAAATTATAGTACGTTGAGTACGCCATTGAAATTGTTAAATGCAATAGATATAAGATGTAATAACGTTGATTGTTAAGTCCGACACATTTTGAAAAGAAGGTGCAGTGGTGGTCGCGTTTCAAGACGCAGATATTGCAGGCCTTACAATGCCAAGAGTTCTTTGGTCGTTGTTCATTGCAATCTTCACAGAACCGACCTCCGCGCAAATTTCCTACAGCCACGTCGATCAAAGCACTCATAATCATGTTGCCAAACACATTTATGAAAAGAAATGTAGAAAATAAAACATGTAGCGCATGTATTTTGGGCTTCATTTGATAGGCTTCAACCACTGCCGGTCTTACGACGGAGAGCTCAAAAATAAAGAAACACGGTGTTAAAATAAAGCCGACACACAGAAATGGAAGCTTTTTGTACATATTAATTAATTTCTTTTGGATTTTGCACATTTTATTTATGTATCACAATGACTGTTCTTTGGCAGATGTCAATAACTCATTTACAATGTTGCCATTCTTTTAAATCTTGGAGGACTTACTGAGTTTATTGTTACTGTTTGAAGACAGATCAATAGTCCCATGTGATAGAAATGACTTGATTATAATAGACTAGTGGCCCGCTCCGGCTCCGCTCGGGTCTTTAACAGATATTTGACGTTGTTTTATTTTTTAAATAAAAGTACACTTCATCATTCACATTACATCGCGTTCCCTGCGAAAACTATTGAGTTTTCGAAGAATATTTTAGGTAATTTTTACACCTTGGGTTACATTATTGGAGTTTTAGTAAGGAGCCCTAAGTTTTTTCAAAAAAGATAATAGCGTATGTCACTCGGGAATAGTGTAGCTTTCAAACGGTGAAATAATTTTTCAAATCGGTTCAATACTTTCAGAGCCTATTCAATACAAACAAACAAACAAATCTTTCCTCTTTATAATATTAGTATAGATTCCTTCTACACATAATGTAAAAGCTGAAACTTTATCTAGAACTCTCTTTTTGACAAAACGTGCTAAAATATATCTAATAAAATTACTTATCATAGATTATTTGGTAGATGGTAAGGTAGATGGGAAACGATCTCAAGGGCGCAGCCTTCGATCAACAATAGTAACTGATCGAAGGGCGCAGCCCAATACGTTTGTCCGACCATATCCGCACCGCTCTTGATTCCACATTTCGCCCTCCACCACACCGACAGAGACAAGAATAGATGGAGAGAGATCGTGCGTGCGAAGGTGATACAAAAGGGTGGTCACGGCCCTCAGTAATGAGGAATACGAACGTAAGGAGGGAGATTAGATTATTAATTTCACAATCAAAAGTAGCCTTGATAGACCTTCAGCACAGCGTGAACGAACATGATTGTCTAAATAAATACATAATTAGCATTACGTGGCACGGCGGAGCCGGCCGCTGCGCCCGCTCACGAACCTGCCATTTATGCCCTTTGCCAATCGCCGCCACACACTGAGCACAACCTACTAGTTGTACTTCAAACAAATGGTACTGGTTTCATTCAAAGGATACATTTAAGGTTTTAGAAAACTATTTGTTTTATTTAAGTAATTTACTTCGACGTTTAAGAGGGGGTAGCAGCATTCATGGCCTGTATATTATCAAGGACTTTTATATGGACTTCGGTAATAAACTTTAATCACAACAATCAAGTTTCAACCTTCAGTTCTCACATATCAGTCAATCAGTTAAATTTTAAACTTAACCCATCTATACTAATGTAAATCTACAGTGGTTTTTACGGATGTTCCGTTATAACTACTGAACCATGCATTCGATTGACTTGAAACTTGGTATCCATGTAGAAAATACATGTATTTAATGGATAGACTAATATTTATATGAGTGTTGGACTCCCTAATAATAATGACAATAAATAATAATGTTAATTTTAAATGCGCAGCGAAGCCGCCGAGTACGGCTAGTGAGGTTATATTTCTTTAAAATAGCATCAAAATTTAGCTTTCTCTTCGCAAGCGATAAGATTATATTACATCGTTAACCTATAACCTTCGGGAGTAGACAGAGTCATGTCATAATGAGGCTATTTGCCGACATAGCACGTACCGAATCCCTATGAGGTATGATGGGTTATTGCTGTTGCGAAAAGATGACCTTTGCGGTAAATTATTATTGTAGTAGATACGGATGTCTTTGGGCATCGTGTAATAGAGCTGGGCTGTTTTGAAAGCTGTCGGTTTTATTTTCATATTCTAAACAGACTATCCGCCAAACAAAGTTAATAAAACTTACACTTGTGCATTTAATACTAGTGTTGTGTTGGTATGGTTAATATCAACAAATCATTAATCAAGAGCTTTGATAAACAGACTTCACACGGTATCTATAATAGCAAACTTTGAACGGGCTGGGGCAACTTGGGACAGGATGACCTGGTGGTAAAAAAATTTCGATTTGGTGGAAAACACTTTAATGCTCTGTAGTTAATATTTTTCCCACGCATTATTCGGGTTTGGAATGAACTCTCCTCCACTTTGTTCCCTGAGCGTTATCTCCACCAGTTCTTCAAATGAGATTTGAAAGGAATCTTCAGCAGTACGCTGTGTTTCTCGCATTGTTAATGTCCATGAGTGATGGTAACCACATATCATTAGCCAGGCCGTATTTATTTATCTGTTTGTTTGTTGTCGAGCTGAGTCGACGAATTCACGACCCACTTGGTGTTAACTGTTTTACAGAGCCCATAGAAACTAACAACGTGGATGGCACAACCCGCTTAGGGACATGAGTTCTAAGTCTCAGTTTTTACAATATAACAGCTGCCCCATCCTTCAAACCGAAACGCATTACACGCTTCACGGCACAAACAGGCAGTGGCCTGGTACCTACTTGTGCGGACTCATAAGATTCCTTTACACGAGTACACAATGCTCTTATCTATTTACACAGTCAATAAAAAAACAAAGTTCCAGTTCAAGTAGCCGCGTGTTCTATCAGTGCATCTAATAAATACGGCGGCGGCTGTGAAACGTTGTACTGGACCCGAGTGTTTGCAGTCAACGACCGTCTCTATAACTGCTACCACGACGTATTGGATCCGATCGAACGATCTAACAATGAGTTTCCACTTACTGTGTTATGAAATGAAACAGCCAAGCTTCTGTCAAATTTAAAATATATTCGTTTCTGTATATTTATAATATAATGCGTTAAAGAATAGAACATTTTTGTAGTAATTGTACTATTTTTTAATATGCAACATATTGCTGCTCCCTGTTGAGGAAGTTAGTGATGAGAAGTTAGTTTTTTTATATAATAATATTTTTACTACTGCACATGCGTTAGTGCTCCGCGGTAGAAAGAGCCACGGTTAGTGATACGTACCCGGCCGAGTTCATAAGACGCCTTAACACTAGAAAAAAAAAAGCTCTCTTTCATTACTTTTCTTCAATGTACAGACGCACTAGATACTACTAATTTATTACAGTTTTTTACGATAATACTATATGATTTTTCACGTAGTTCTCTCAGGCAAACAGATTCAGTTGAAGCAGAAAATAGGTTTTTTCATTAAAATCAGAGGCTTTTTTACTTATTTCTTTGTCCTTGTAGGTAGACGAGCGCACGGCCCACCTAATGGTGAGTGGTTACCGTCGCTCATAGACGTTAGCAATGCCAGGAACACAGCCTAGCCGCTGCCTACCGAAATTTGCGTTTCAAATAGTATTATTAATACAAAAGTAAGCATGACCGCTTTCACCCTGGAAAAGAAGGCTACTATCCTACTGCGGTTCTCCGTATATAATATAAAGCTTACACCACGCAGAAGAAGCGACGGGTGAAAAGCTCAGCTATAAAGGACACCTGTAATTGTGTCTAATTGTCTTTTGTGGAATGTTAGTGAAAATGGAATTGTATTTAGATCTATCCATACACTGTTTGTATTTTGCACAAACATTTCCTTCGATTAATCACCATAACTCGACATCAAACGTATTAATGTAAAAAAATCTAAATATAATTTTCTTGCTGACCATACAAAAATGTCTTCAAAATGGTACCATCATTCCGTTGTGTTCAGTAACTGCCTACTCGAGTCGCAATATGGCTCTTCATACGAACTTGACGTTTTGAAACACATTCCCTAGATGACGTCTGATCGATAACGGCTCATTTTGAAGCCGACTAGTTTCGGTAAAGCTTACGACAACGTGAACAATGATTATGGAAGCCGCGATCGTAATCTCATACCTTAGTAAGTTCCGTTACGAAAGTTTTTTTTTTTTTTTTATTGCTTAGATGGATGGACGAGCTCACAGCCCACCTGGTGTTAAGTGGTTACTGGAGCCCATAGACATCTACAACGTAAATGCGCCACCCACCTCGAGATATAAGTTCTAAGGTCTCAGTATAGTTACAACGGCTACCCCACTCTTCGAACCGAAACGCATTACTGCTTCACGGCGGAAATAGGCGGGGTGGTGGTACCTACCCGTGCGGACTCACAAGAGGTCCTACCGCCAGTGAATAAGTTTTATTTAATAATAATAAGTGAGTAATGTGAGTAAAGTGAATAAGTTTTATTCGACTCTTTTACGTCATTTATTGTCTCTGTAATTATGAAATGAAGTGATCGACTGTGATTTATTACTTATATTTAACAAAAAGAAATCTCACATTTAAGTCAGTCCTAAAAAGCTACGATCAAATTACTCATCGAAATGATAAATATCTGAGAATTAATAAACAATACATTAGTATTACTGCATGATTAATAGTGCTCATCTAATTATCCGTCTCCAAACGATTTGAAACAGGATCATCGATCAAGTCGTACGCGAAATGTGATTTATAAACTTGTTATTAGTTTTAGAATTGTGCAGACGTCTATTGTAGTTACTAGTAGAACGCGAGTAAAACGGCACCCATAGACACAGCCCACTGAGTTTCGCCGAATCTTCTCAGTGGGTCGCGTTTCCGATACGGTAATAGATTCAGCGAAGCACTGCTCTTGTTATGACTAGTGTTAGCTATTCTCTCATGTTGAGCCCGTGAGCTCACCTACTGGTCCGCGCGAACTTGGAATAAACCCTTAGGCTACCAACGATTAGGTAGGGAAAAAAACGTATTGCCGTGCTGATTGGTCGTCATCGCTTGAGATGTTCTTCAATTGTCGATGTTTCGTCATTAATTGCAGACATACAAACAAAGAACAAATAAAAAAATATTTTTATTACATTATAAACTGTAGATAATAAGTATATTTAAAATAGCTGAGAAACTTCGTTTTGTATTTACTTTTGTACGTTTTGTATATACGAGTATAACTATAGGAATCAAATACAGTACAATACAAATACACTGTTAGTGATTAACTAGTCGCTATAATACAAAAAAAAACAAAATGTGTGCAATTCACACGTGGTAGAAGTGAAATCTTCCAAAATTAAAATACAATTATCCTAAACGTCTTAAGTAGGTATATGTAAAATTTTGTCATTAGTAAATAATTGTAAGGTAGCGCCCTCTGTGAATTGATATTTTAATTTCACGTATAATCCTAAATTAAAATTCACTACAAGAGATGAAAGCTCTTGTAGTGAATTTTAATTTAGGATATACACGTTAGTATTAAAAAATCTCACAGATGGCGCTGTATCAAATAGTATGTATATTTCTGTCTCATTCTTTGCTGGCTTCATCCTACACATTTTTGTATTTGTGTCTCTTACCTGTCGTTTTTTCCGTTGCATCCGGTTTGAAATCACAACGATTCTAAAGAAGTTTTCACTTCAAAAATATATAGCGAGAAGTAGTTTTTGTTATAACGAATAGGTACAAGGAACCTTAAGCTTTACAATTTATTCAGGAAACGAATTACAATGAATCTATTGGAAAGTTTAGACATGGAAAGTCTTCTATCTCGCCTATTATCTCTATCCTTCTATCTATCTATTTTTCTAGTATCCTTTGCATAGTAAATGCCAGAGCTTTGTCCCAATAAATAAATAGAGTATATTGCATCTCATGGAGTAAAAATAAATAGATTTTTTGGTACGAATAAATTTATGGCCAGTCGTATGTTTTTAAATTATGTTTTGAAATTGTGCAATTAACCTAGACCCGTGCACAATCGATTAGACGCTAGTCGATCACTTGATGAGATGTCAGTCAGTACGTGGGCACGCCCTACGCTGTCCGGTGCCATTCAAAGCCAACATCTTGAAGGATGTGCCTAATTTTGAGGAAATATCAAGGTTTTGTGTTCAACTACATTTATTCGATGTGTGTACTAAGTGCTTATAGTGTCCGTTAACTGTCTATAATATCTTAATTTCATTTATCGATGTATTATATTCAAAATAATGTTACCTAAATGAAATAAATAAAACATTACACTTAATTTATAAATCATTCATCATTCATCATTTAAAATCTGAAAGGAAACTTAAATTTTAAGATGAACTTAATTATTAAAATAAAGTAATTTTGTCAAGGAGGTGCTCGCGCCCATCACTAAAAGTGCCCGGACATTACCAGCAGGCTAATGAATGTTCGTGAACGCACTATCCGGTTCTTACCGAAGATAAACCAGACTAACTTTCTGGCCTGCGTATACAACTTAATTAACATACAGACTGTGAACGATTTTTCGGAGATTCATAGATCATTATTATGGCTCTATTGATGATTTTGTTTCGTATAATTTTTTAAATACACGTTATTTACAAAACAAAATTACTCCAATATAAAACTATAGTTTATATAGACTATATTAATATAAAAAAGCATGCAGTACTTTTTTAGCTTATATGAGAGGACACGAACTCTCGGTACACATGCTGTTAAGGGGTCATCGGAGCCCACAGACATCGATAACGTAAACGCTGCTATCTACCTTGAGACATGAGTCTTAGTTTTTAATTTATGGATTTCGGTAGCCACTGAGAACTGAACACCCTATAAGGCCTAGTTTTCGAATTTACCCAAAAAATTAAGACAAAACTAAAAATACCTGGCGTCCAAAATGCTGGGAGTCCTCAACAGAGCGAAGCGGTACTTCACGCCTGGACAAAGGCTTTTGCTTTATAAAGCACAAGTCCGGCCTCGCGTGGAGTACTGCTCCCATCTCTGGGCCGGGGCTCCCAAATACCAGCTTCTTCCATTTGACTCCATACAGAGGAGGGCCGTTCGGATTGTCGATAATCCCGGTCTCACGGATCGTTTGGAACCTCTGGGTCTGCGGAGGGACTTCGGTTCCCTCTGTATTTTGTACCGTATGTTCCATGGGGAGTGCTCTGAGGAATTGTTCGAGATGATACCGGCATCTCGTTTTTACCATCGCACCTCCCGCCACCGGAGTAGAGTTCATCCATACTACCTGGAGCCACTGCGGTCATCCACAGTGCGTTTCCAGAGGTCTTTTTCTTTTTTGCCACGTACCATCCGGCTATGGAATGAGCTCCCCTCCACGGTGTTTCCCGAGCGCTATGACATGTCCTTCTTCAAACGAGGCTTGTGGAGAGTATTAAGCGGTAGGCAGCGGCTTGGCTCTGCCCCTGGCATTGCTGAAGTCCATGGGCGACGGTAACCACTCACCATCAGGTGGGCCGTATGCTCGTCTGCCTACAAGGGCAATAAAAAAAAAAAAAAAAAAAAAAAAAAAAAAAAAAAAAAAAAAAAAAAAAAAAACCTTCCATCCCTTCCATCCAAGTAATCCCACGATAGTTTCGCTAAGAAACGTTGCATCAAATTAATAGCCGTTATCCACACTTTCCGTTCCGTTTCGTAATCGTAATTAATAAATGCAATAAATAATTAAACAGATGGTCGGAAACGTATGTTCCATCGGAGGAAATTGTTTTATTTGACGTTTAAAAGATATGTTCATGTGTTGTTTTAATATTGGACCCGTTATCCTATGTGCTACGGGCACTGTATCGGTCAATTGGTCAATTGTTATTGGCTTGTGACTGTTGCATCCCACAAGGTTCAATTAGAACAGATCTCTTAAGGTGCCTTAAATACTTCAAATATTATTGATATGATTGATATGTGCCTGCATGAGGTGATATATATTATACATTCGCAGAGAGCGAGGGCTGGCAGCCCATTATGGCCTATTGAGATTTATGCTGAATGTTTAAACGTAACATCTGCCATTGTGCTCTCAACCGAAAACCATTATTGCACGTCTATAGATTTCGAAGCAGGAAATCGTTTCATTCATAAATAATTATGTGAAGAATATCCGGAAGTGCTGGGTACTTTTACATGTCCATACTAAAACCTGTTTAGAATTTAATCGGCCACATTGTCGAGCGGATTGGCGCACTGTGGGAATATCCGACGTTCGTTTTATTCTGAATGTTACCTAACGCTATCCCCTAGTAACTGTCAGTGAACGATTCATTTATGGCCAATTGACTATTTAATAAACCTTTAAGTTCGCGTATTAGTGCGTAATTTGGTAATATTTTAGGTTTCTTAGTATACGTTCAAGGATAGATAGTTGTTCTTGGGCAGTACGTTGCCTCGAGGTTAGTTGTTAAAATGTCGATCTAAGATCAGTCATTAATTTGCGAATGAGGAGCGGTGCAATATTAATACGAACTTGATGTTATTAGATCTCGTGTGACGCCATAGACCACAGACTATAATTTGTTCACCACTAATGTTCATTCTAAGCTTCAAGCAAAGAGATTACAATATAGCCCAACCAGACAGAGGCGCCGCGTCTCAGCTCTAACACTAGGAGTAGACTTAGGAACCCCGTTAACCGTACTCGTCGAACTTTTTTTTTTTTTTTTTATCGCTTAGATGTGTGGACGAGCTCACAGCCCACCTGGTGTTAAGTGGTTACTGGAGCCCATAGACATCTACAGCGTAAATGCGCCACACACCTTGAGATATAAGTTCTAAGATCTCAGTATAGTTACAACGGCTACCGAACCGAAACGCATTACTGCTTCACGGCGGAAATAGGCGGGGTGGTGGTACCTACCCGTGCGGACTCCCAAGAGGTCCTACCGCCAGTAAACTCGACAACGAACTCGACAAAGAGGTCGACGCGCAATACCCATGCATCAGCTCGCTGAGTTTCTCGCCGGATCTTCTCAACGGGTCGCGATTCCAATCCGGTAGTAGATTCATTCGCGAAGCAATTGATCTTGAGTTGTTAAGTCTCCTTCAGAGGCGCTCGGGCAGCTGTTAACAAATCCCACTCCTGCGCCCACCTGTCCTGGTGAAACTGGAAAGGCCTTTGGGCCAACAGTAATCCTTCAATCATTAAAAAAAGGAAGTTCTAAATGTACACAAAACCGATTACACTATATGAATTGAATTTTTAACAAATTCACAAAATAGTTAATAGCACTGAACATCTAATCGAATATGTAAGCGGAAACAGTAATGTATAATAGGAAGTGTATTTCTTGTTGTTTCCGATTAAATACACATTGGTATTTATTGACACGAGTGATTATAATAACTAAACTAAATATTGTATATCTGTGTTTACACAGCTACATATTATTCTCGGTAGGAGTTATAATATTTCCGCACGTCGATTAGAGCAGATGACCTAAAAGCAATGACAGTAAAATCAATGTAAAATGTTGTCGATTACGAACAAGGATTCTTACAGAGCGATCATTTTATATTGAACCACAGGCACGAATATACATATTATGTATATCGGCCATATTGTTTGTTATGGATTATAAGTTGTTCCAATTGTTTTTAAATATTATACTTAATATAGTACTGAATTAGGCTTAAAGTTTGAGATACAGAAAGATTATCGCATTTAAGCAAAATAATTGTTCTGCACTAAATCAGGAAAACAACTACAGTAAATACATTCATAATTACCAAAACATATGCAAACATAATATTATGTGAGACATAAATGCGGAAAGCATTTGAAATCTTCCTAAGTCAGTACAAACAAAGGGTTAATACAATGGATGTTTATGTTATTTAATTACCGTGAATTTCAAACAATTATCCAGCGCCGAAAAAAAAACCCGGAAAGTTTTGATTGTTAAAATCCTGAGCTCAGGAAGTGCTGCGTTTCCTTTACGCATAGATGCATTGCTATTACTGTTTCAACTGGAAGGATTATAATTTTTATAGACTGTGAAAATATAAATATCAATTTATTAATTTTTCTTCATTCATGCGCTGATTTGGGCTCCGGAATGCGGGGGGATGGGGTGTAAGCAATATTAACTTAGTGACTACTCACTATTGGATAGGCCGTGACCCGTCTGCCTTAGCCAAGGCAATAGAAAATTGTGGGCAGTATTTATTTTTTGTTATCAGTACAGTTGTACAGCTTATAGCTGTATACAAAGTTTTCAAACCACAAAAACCTTAATTAGTCACATTAACAGATGACCTAAGTATTCGATCCAAATACGTCGTTTTGAAGCCGCACGCTCACTTTCACCTACGGGGATCACTTTTACCGTCAAGGACGACCGCTTTCTAAACTTTGTTGTTCGAAACTGGCCCTTGAAATCGAGAATGTAATGTTTAAATTGTACTGTAGTGCTGGGAGCATGAGTACAATCTGAAAACATGACTTATAAACGTATACTTAATTTTAACTCAACCTTAACATCTTGGAGCTACTGCTGACGTATGTACTTAGTCTGGCCATAAATACTGTTACAATTAAAAATAAACAAAATATTACATTTGAATTTGGAATCTGTCATTTTTATATGATTGCTCATTGAGTTTTTTTCATTTTGGCACCAATACATTGTACAATATTTTGCGATAGTAAAATGGAGTGTGGTGATAAAGAGAACCGAATCGCTGTGATTGCATTACACAAAGTAGGTATGGAGCCAAACGCAATTTTTAAAACTCTCCATATGCTTGGTATTAGTAAAATGTTTGTGTACCGGGCTATTTATAGGTGCAGTGAGACCTTCTCTGCTTGTGACAGAAAAAGATCTGGCCGTCTACGTAGTGTTCGTACGAAAAAGGCGGTCAAAGCAGTAAGGGAAAGAATTCGAAGAAATCCTGTCCGAAAGCAAAAGATTCTAAGGCCTCGAGTATAGTTACAACGGCTGCTCTACCCTTCAAACCGAAACGCATTACTGCTTCACAGCAGAAATAGGCTGGGTGGTGGTACCGGTACCTAGCCGTGCGGACTCACAAGAGGTCCTACCACCAGTCAACTTTAACCTTGAAGTCCTTGACTTGAACCAAAATGCAGCTAAGCGACAGAATCGGATTTATCTGAAGTGCTTCCAATATCGTTCTTTTTACAATCAATGGATCATTGCAAGTCCTTCCATAAGCATCAAGACAGGTAGTAAACTCCACGCCGTGCCTACGCCGTGACTCAAGAGAAATGAATCGAATGATAGCTATTTACTTTCACTTTATGAGTTAGTTCGCCATTGTGTATGTAATTGCAGCCGTGCGATATGAAAGTTGAGTGGGAGTTTTAGTTTGGTTTTGGGTTTTCTTGTCAACCTTTCCTTATTCCCTTGAATGCTTTTCACGTTAGATGCTAGGTTGGTATTTTAGGCGACAAGTTTTGTAGTCTACGGGTTTCTTTAAAAAATATCCTATCGTAAAAGTTTCGTGTTGTTTACGATAAATAAAAAATATGTAATAAAAATATATGTATAAAGCTATGCATATATAAATTTTATATGCAGCAAATAATAATTTGTTTTATCAACGAGTTCATTTCAATTGGTTTTTTTTTTTTATTGTTTTTTCCTTACCTATGCCGATAGCCTTGAGAGGCTATTTCAGCTTCACCCTAACATGTGGGTGGGCTCACGGGACTCAAACCGGAAGTGTTGCTACCACTAACCCTAGCAAGAGCCGTGCTTCGCAGAATCTACCACCGGATAAGAAACGCGACCCACTGTGAAGGTCCGGCGAGAAACTCAGTGGGCTGTGTCTATGGGTTAATTTACTGGAGGATTTACTGGACTTACTGGATCTGGAGGATCCGTAATGACGTGTTTAGGGCGACGTCGACTGTTTACCTTTCGGTCCAGAGGATCGTCTATTCAGTTGTTGAAAACTTCACGAACACTAATCTTTTAGCTTGACTTTTTAAGTTGCTTCTTTACTTTTTGGTTGCCTTATTAACATGTTTTATTAGCTTGACCTGTAGTAAGTCATCCGTGCTACGTAATTTTTCAACGAAATTTTCACAAATTTCAAGGCGCCATATCACTTGCCACTTATAGTTTCTAAACTAAGACAATATTTATTTTAAATTTTAATGTGCAGGTCACAGTTAATTTAGCTGTATAACATAGTTTAATTCAAACAGTTTCCTTATGCAGTTCTTTGTACTACTGTGTTGTGCTGAGCTTGAGGTCAACTATAGTTTTATCAATTCTACACATCGCTTGCTAAGCATATGAAATATGTATTTAGCACACGTTTTTTTAAGCTACACTAAGAGTTATCCATTTTGATGCTGTGTCTGGTTCTTTGAGAGTAGCGCTCAAGTCGATGCCTACCGCTGTAAACTCATCCAATACGTCATTTAGAAGGCCGCTTGTCATCAATTCGATTTTGTTTGTTGGTCTAACACAATCTGCACAATATGAACTGCGCTACTTGCTTTTATTCTTCACACCGATAATTCACAGCCGAACTGACATTAAGTGGTTTCTGGAACACATCATAACGTAAATGTCGCCGCCTACCTTGAAACGTGAAGTCGATATTTAGATTTAAATGTGTATTTTTGATGTGAAAATTCATTTCATTCCTCATAAAAATAATAGATTTCGTCATCTCACCAGCTGAAATTATAGAATATCATATGATAGACTGACTGGTGAATTAAACACATTATTATTAAATGGGCTCTTACCGCAATCTCCATATTAAACAAGTTATTGATATTTTGGCGACGTTGCAAGCGCCGTGACTACGGGCAGACTCATAGATAATACACATAAACTAGGCAGACTGAAACCTGCGGATCAGGAACTGCTAGGGGCAGACAAATCTGTCTACCCTCTTTCTACCTTTTTCGGGTGTTAACACTGGACTTTTTACCTATGAAATTGCCATCTTAGAATATTGGCCATTTCAAACGTAATTTATGTATGGCGGCAATACATTCTAAATTCAAGTTAATTTTATTTAAAAAATATGGGATTATACTTTCAAATCACTCATTTGTTTACTGTTTTATTTTTACTGTCTCTATACTATCACTACATTAGTTTTCATCAATATGGACACTAGAATACGAGTTCCGTCGCGATAACAGTGTCGCACAAACGGCTCACAACATTAATTATATGTATATACGGAGTTAGAACTTTGTACAAACAAACGTGCTACTCGTCATTGATTTGAACGCTTCCGACATGAACATTTTGTTCTAAAATAAAACCGCTCCGGAAAACTAAAGTCAACAAACGTGAAAACAATTCTTGTCTTTAGTATTTATGAAACTGATTGGCAGATAATCTTTTAGGTAACCTGATGCTGATAATTCATCTATATCTATACTTCTATACTAATATTATAAAGAGGAAAGATTTGTTTGTTTGTTTGTTTCGAATAGGCTCCGAAACTACTGGACCGATTTGAAAAATTCTTTTTCCATTAGAAGCCGACATTGTCCCTGATGAACACAGGCTACTTTAAAAAAAAAAAAAAAAATTTTATTTTTTTGGTTTCATGTGTGTTTTAATGTTTCCGTAGCGAAGCGAGGGCGGGTCGCTATTAATAAATAAAGGCTGCTTAATATTCTTATTCAGTACTCACCGCTGCTTGAATTTATGACGGTCATATTTCACAATACAAACTAGAAACCCTAAAAATGCCAACGTGAAATTTGTACAGTATCCTCGTTGTTCGTTGAGTAGTAAGGTCATAGACCCGCGCATGCCAATATTATGTTTGTTCCGAGTTCGGTCGTGGCTTCTACCAAATCACCTGCATTTTTTGCATGACTATAATGTTGATTACCTCGTCACGACTTTGCGTAGTTACGTGCTGCAGCCTCCGGGGTTAAGCGGTCTTCGGGGTTACTTTAATGGATTTTATAAGGCTATGAGATTAATATTATTTTTAATATATTTTTAATGATTTCAGTACTGACGTAACGGATGCTCGGCCTTACGACACTCTTGATGTAATATCACATCACATATTTTTTATCTGTCACTTTGCCTAGTTTGAGATCAGCGTTCTCCTGCAGCCAGTACAGTTAATTATAAGCCATATTCTGGAATAAGCCCTTGGGAGTAGTTTGTGAAGAAAATACTCCTGTATATTTGCTTTGACAACAGAAAGATCTTCCACCGAGCGGGTGAAATTGTTCGATAGACCGATGCGGCGACGGCCCGAATGTTGTTGTTCGGAACTTGTATAAGTATATGCAAGCTTATACTGAAAATGTAATTAGCGTGCATATATATTTTTTATATAATGTTATATAGTATGTGTTTACAAATTTTGTCAGCATCTGTATCTAGCATCAAACTTAGCTTACCCCGTTAATAATGAACTCCGTATAACATCAATTTCGATGCCCACATTTGAAATTTGTTTTTCTGTTTCTCGTATACTAATACCACAATATGTTGCGGTTATGTGTAGCGGTCGCCGACTCACCGCCACACTTTCGATGTCGTCAGATATCGAATTATGTAATCTGTTTGACGATATTGAACTCATTAGTACGCTTACATCCGTCTTTCTCTAGTTTGAGCTAACTGTTTAAATAAAAATCATAAATAGTGTATCTTTTACGAGATACTAAGGACAGAATAGGAAAAGAAAGGAAAAGGGACCTTAACTTTAACTTTAATCGTTGATCATTTCTAGTTCTATAACTGACTTGTTGTTACTTGACATTATATTAACATTTCTTCTTTTCTTCTTTTCGATATGACATGACATTTTTAGACATTTTTATTAATATTTCAACAAATAGTAGTGTTTTTTTTTTATTATTATTATTATTATTGTATTCCATTTTCGAGCCGATGAATTGCCAATGCTATGTACGCCATTGTTGTCACATGCATCAGGCCATAAATTAAATAGTTTAAATTTATTTTCAATGTTAGATGTTTGTGATGTGGCAGTACTTATTTAAATAAATAAATTAAATTAAATAGATTGTAACTTACTTGAGACCTTAAAACTTATATCTCAAGTTGGGTGGCGCATTTACGTTATGGATGTCTATGGGTTCCAGTAACTACAAAACATTTTTTTTGTATTTTTTTAAATAAAATATCGCGGAAAAGAATAACTATTAGTATGCATATTATGCAGTAAATTAGCTGCAGTCGAGTACTACACAGCGTGGGCGGGACACTGGATCGAGATCTGCTTTACAAGGCCTTTTTGTGCCTCGCCTCCTTTGCATTCGTAGCTTTTTTAAATATTTGCAAACACTTATAAGTCAGTGGACGGCTCCAATTAACTTAAGACCGGAGTTTTAAATATGAGCACATAGAAGTAGTTTGTGATTTTTGAGTTAGATTATTTTAATTGGCTTTAATGTCAACGTTGATTAGTTCAACAAATGGATTAATTAAAGTTTACCTTAAACATGATACTGCATATTAATAGTTTTTGTGTAGATATTGTTAAAGAACGTAAGAACAGTATATAAATTATGTGCAATATTTTGAGTGAGTGCTGTTCCACACATATAAGAAAGAAAAGAAATCATTTATTCGCTAAGCATAGTGAAAATGAGTTATTGCATAAGTTAAAAGCAGCGTGTATGCTTTGTCATTATTTGGCATGCGAATTTTAGTGCAGTGCAAGATATTACGATATAATACCTTTAATTCATCCATAATTCAACAAATAAATTAAAAATGCACTTATTTTGAATGTCGTCCCTAAGAAAAACATTTATGTGATAATAATTTTCTATACTTAATATTATAAAGAGGAAAGATTTGTTTGTTTGTTTGTTTGTTTCGAATAGGCTCCGAAACTACTGGACCGATTTGAAAAATTATTTTTCCATTAGAAGCCGACATTGTCCCTGATGAACATAGGCTACTTTTTTTAAATTTTTTTTGATTTTTTTTTTTGGTTTCATGTGTGTTTTAATGTTTCCGAAGCGAAGCGAGGGCGGGTCGCTAGTCACTAATAAGATTATCTTATAATTTTTTCTTAAAATGAAAATCGTCTAGGTCTCTTAATTTCTTTGGTACATGTATTATAAGTGCAAATGACATCGACCACTATACATTGAGTGAATAAAGTGCTCTTCCAAATTAAAGGCGATAAATATAATCTATGATCGTAAATGAGCTATTAAAGTTATAAAATTAAACGTGCAATATTATTAGAAGGCTTACGTAGATTAGCGGAGCAGCTGAAAGGTGTCGACCTTAAACGACTTCGTATAGTAGTCATTTTCCGCGCGCTAAGGACGCGCGACCCGAGGCGGGAAGCACATTGCCGGCTCTCTGTGTTGTGTAACTAGATCACGCATTACTTCTACCACCCGGCTACTAGTCTTATTGCAAATGCACAGTATGTCGCGTGGTGCAGGGATATGTTCAACATATACAATCGATACATTTATGATCAAGTAAAAATCTTGAATAAATTCATAATATGAAAATGTCTTACTTGAGTGATTCTGATTGGAGTTTTTACCGAAATTTTGTTTGCCGAAATGATTTTTTAGTTTTTGATTTGACTTTTTGATCAAATCTAAAATTACGCAATATAAAAAACAATACACAAGATAAAAAAAATTAAGTATTTTGAGAAATAAAGGAGTTGTAAGCGGTTTCATTTCGCGTCGGATGTCACGAGTGCCTATGAAAGAGGACTAACAGCTCAGCTAAACAGTTGCTGCGCTGCAAATGAATTCACCGAACCGGAATCGCGACTAACTCGCAAGGTCCAGTGAGATACTCAGTGGACTATTTCTGTGGGCGGCGATGTGACGTCGAGCTCTCCGATAAGTACACAAGTTATAATACCAACGGAACGGAAGGGACGGAGCCCTCTACTCAACTCTCACTTAATACTTTAAAAGTTCTCATCTTCTATGTAAATTTAATCATATAATATTCACTCAAATTTTGATTATAAAAAAAGGTCGCTGTGTAAGTGCAAGAAATGAGGTGAGAGAGGGTGAGATATTTAAAATATCTGTTAAAGTTCTAATTTAGCCGAAGCGCTATTTACCAGCAAATCCAGTCTGCAATCATTCATAGTTTTTTTGCGTTACAATGACTCATATTGAGGCGTTATTAAGACGTGACAAGACCTAGGTATAGAATTAGGTCGTATCGAATTAATTACGGCTTTGACATTATCAATGAATGAATCATTCTTGAGAATATCTTTATATTTTTAATGTGACGGAAATGTTGTTTTTTGTTGACGGATTGGGATGGCAAAAGGTGCCATGTCTCAGCTGGACAAAATATGGAAGGACAAAAATATCTCTATGAACACCAAGAGCAACCTAGTCCGCACACTAGTGTTTTCAATATTCATATACGGAGCAGAGACATGGACTATAAAGAAAGCTGACCGCAATCGGATTGATGCCTTCGAAATGTGATGCTGGAGGAGGATGTTGGGTATTCCCTGAACCGCACGCCGCACCAATTTATCCATCCTAGCTCAGTTGAAGATCCGGACTAGACTCTCCACCATTTGCATGCGAAGGATTCTTGAATACTTTGGCCACATCGCAAGGAAAGACAGTGACAACTTAGAGAAATTGATGGTCACTGGAAAGGTCGAGGGCAAGCGACTAAGAGGCAGGAACCCGACCCGTTGGACGGACCAGATTCGTGCAGCCCTGGATACCACAGTGCACGATGCTCTGCACTCAGCTGCAGATAGGAACAGATGGCGGTGCACTATAAAAAACAATCTGTTTCAAGGCCATGACCACGACCCTCAGTAATGAGGAAACCGACGCAAGGAGGAGGAGAGTTGTGTGAGTAACTTGATGTTTCACTAGAGTTGATTGAAATGAGTGTACATGAAGGCTTGTGGCTTATATTTGGGTGGATAGTGCTCTCTCACCCTCTCTCACCTCATTTCTTGCACTTACACGGCGACGACAGATATCTGTGGGTGGTGGAATCGAGGTCATAGGTACGTATGTCATGTACATACATATCATGTACATACGTATATATATTATTATGTCATTGGTATGGTAATGGAGGGCCAGACTAGCTTCCAGTCGTTACAACTGCTTCAATATTTGGCAAACATAGGCGGACGAATTTATAATTCGCTTAGGGTTCAGTAGGTAGGTACTATTAACATCTATATGAGAATGTCTCCTACCCGATCAGGTCGAGGTCTTAATTGAATTGTAATCACGCCTGTCCTACCTGAATGAACTATTGCTTTGTAATAGGAATAGATAGAACGATGGTGACTATTTAAGCCATTCGAAAAAAAAAACTACCGCATCTTTTTTCAAATTATTCAGATAAGCCTTGACACATTCGAAAAAAACACTAAAGATGAAAACTTTATTGACAAAGAACACTTTGTGTACACTACTACGCCTATTGGGACCGGCTGTCACCTGCCCGGTCTGTATACGGACTGTAGAACTGCCGCTTCCGAAGTCAGCCAGAGAATTATGACTGTAGTATCTTCGTAAACGGAAAACAGCCAGCATACACATAAATCCCGCCGCAGAGCAAATGCGATCTCATCGAATATACCTACATAAGCATATGTATTATAATATATAGCACAAAATTATAATATTTATCTAAAGTTGACTTAATGTATATTTATTGTTGGCTGTAAACTCTTTCAACCATCTACTTTGTCTTATTGAGCTACATTGCGGGTAGAGCAAAGTTTTCGTACATATTTTTTACACACACAGTACACATGTAGCTGCTGCTGTCTTCAGGTTAGAATTTAACTTACATAAATTAAGATGTATTAAATAAATGAACATAAAAGACATGTCCGTGACAAGCTAAAACTTCATAGAATATACGAATATATGTACATAAATAAATCCATATAAGAGATTTTCTAAGTTGAAACGCTCGTGGAAATTACAACACTAGCAAGTAGTTCACTTGGCACGCGTGGATTCTGGGTCGAGTATTTCAATCCGGGTCTGAACTTAAAATATTTTTCTAAGTTGTACCGACTGATTTTATTAGTTTCAATGTTGTTTAAGTTTACTTACAAATCAAACTTATATCTTGCGTGTAAACAATCTGTACTTATATTAATGTAAAGATAGCGGTATCTACAAGAAACTCGTCTGCTTAATTCACTGCTCCGTCAACCACTTACAGTTCTAGCGCTTGATTTATTAACCTACTTAATATACATTCAACCAAAAATGTATCAGAAATGGATGATTTGTTTATGGTTCGAAGCTTTTTTTTTGTTACAAACAATTGTTTTTCATTTTGAAGTTTGATTGATAGGCACTGGATTTCTTACCCGAAGATCAAACGGTAAATAAAGAATATTATTTGGGCGTGGCGTTTATGCGACGTTAAAAATAGCAAAATTCGACGAAAAAGGCCAGATTTATCGAGAGAAAATTCTTGGATTTAGCACCACGATAATGCGCCTTCGTACAAAGCCATAATTGTGAACGAATTTTTAACCAAAAACTCAACACATCCCATCGAGAAACCACCTTTTTCAGCAGATATGGCTGCAGTCGACATCTTTCTTTTCTTAATATCAAATTACCACTTCATGGCTCCGGTTTTCATTCAGCAGAAGACATAAAGAATTCGCGGCAGAAACTGAACTCAATTCCGGAAAAAGCGTTAAATTTATTTTTTTAGGGTTGTATTATTCGTTGGCGTAAGTGTGTCATTGTTTCTGAAGGAGCATACTTTGATGGTGATAAATAAATTTGATTGAATAACTAACATTTTGTGTAGGTGGTGTTGATCTTCTCTAAATACTTTCTTGAGTAGTAAGTCTTTTTTTTCTTTATTGCTTAGATGGGTGGACGAGCTCACAGCCCACCTGGTGTTAAGTAGGTATTACTGGAGCCCATAGACATCCACAACGCAAATGCGCCACCCACCTTGAGATATAAGTTCTAAGGTCTCAAGTATAGCTACAACGGCTGCCTCACCTTTTAAACTGAAACGCATTACTGCTTCACGGCAGAAATAGGCAGGGTACCTACCCGCGCGGACTCACAAGAGGTCCTACCACCAGTAAAAAGTCTTCTCTCAATAAGATTCTGCGTAGTGCAGAGTTGCAACTTAGCTATTATGTGGTTAATTTTGAAGAATAGCACAGCAGTCGCGATCAGCGGCAGTATCGGCGGCCCCCGGCCAGCGGGCGCGCGGCACGCTAGCATACTTGATCGCTAGAAACAATCGTTGTTCCCCGCCATTGTTTAAACTGTGTCACGGCAATTGTTTATTGTTTATTCGCTAATTAACCGAAGGTAAACATTCAGCTTCAATTATTTTTAACAAATGCTTAGCTCAGTGATCGGCTTATTTACTGAATGGTTTATGATTACACTTTTCTATTTATTAAGCTTCTATTCTATGTGATAGTTTTATTTTTAGAAGTAGGGATTAATTAGGTGGGGGAAGATTGGGAAAAACATGCGGAAGGCGTTCTGGTCAATGTGTTTTAACACTTTATATGTTCTACTACAAAGAGAATATGTTTCTTGGAAAATTACTTTAATCTCATTACACGAGGTCTTCTTTTTAATATTCGAATATAAAGTTCAAATATCGGATTTAATTAGGATCTTTATTGCGTTTTCAAATTAAGGTTTTAGCAACAATAAAATAAGTAAATTAGTTAAAATAAGTCATTGAAAACAACAGCGGGTCTTGTTGATATATGTAGTTACAAGTGAAAAGTGAAGCGTAACAAGCAAGAAGGGTCGTCGTACCCCCTTTCGGGGGCACGGAACGGGCCTCGGGGCAAACCCCACTACCCGGGCTGAGACTCCCTACCACATAGGGCAGGGGTGACGTAGATGCAGGGAGGACTTTGGGGAAGGTACACTGTTCGCAGCGTGCACGGCTGCATAGCATCGACAAAATGATATATAAATAAACATAATACGATGGGCTGGTCTGATGACGGCTCGATGCCCGTGGCGAAGTCACCCCGGCGCCGGTTGCTGTCCTCTGCTTCCTAGTGCAATTTTTTTTTTTTTTTTTTTTTTTTTTTCTTTACAACTAACTACACTAACTAAAAACTAACTACTCTACTATATACATAAGCCAGGACAACAGTCAGCAACCGTGGGGCCCGCCACCGGCCCCATGCCGCGGCCCCACCTCTACAAACTAGAGGAGGGGCGGCGACACTAGTTTGGCGCTCACCCGCTAAGGGCTCCCCAGAAGGGGAAGACCGTCGCGGGGAGGGACCGATATAATCACTCCCCATAAGGGGGAGTGGTCCACCCAACGGGGGTGGGAAATGGGTCCCCATAAGGGGGCACCCCAACGATGTGGGGGGGAAATGACGAGTGTGGACAGCTCAGTCCCATGGGGGCACTCATTATGAGCACTCCCATATCACTCCGATTAAGCCGACTATCTTACCATAGCCGGGGGTTCCAGTAGCTCCCTTGGTAGCGCCAGACCATCAGGTGGTCTAGCGTGCAAGGGAGCTAAATTGTGGAGATGCTCGTGGGGTCCACCGTCAGCCCGCTCGTAAAGATTACGAGCTAGCCTCCGGATGAACTCCTCGAGCGACTCCACATCCAGATCCCGGGCGATTACGGCATTACTGACGTAACGCCCTGCTCCGACTATCGTGCGAAGAGCCAGATTCTGCTGGGCCTGTACCTTCACCCGCATGACCTGCGGGATGAGGTGATACCAGGCCGCAGCTGCGTACGTGATACGGGAACGGACATACGTCTTATAAATGCCGAGCTTAGTCCTGACCGGCAACCTGGAGGCCAACACCGGCCGGAGGAGGAATCTCGCATAGCGAGCGGCCGCCAACGCCTTATCGGCGTGGGCGGTCATCCTCAAACTCCGGTCGATATCGACCCCCAAGTACCGGACGCTGGATCTAAACTCGACATTAGCGCCACGGAGACTGAGCTGTCCCGGGACGACTCTTGTGCGGACCGGACCGAAGAGAATAGCCGCGGTCTTCCCCACGTTGACCGCGACCCTCCATCGGTCCAGCCACTGGGGCAGTAAGTCCAATAACCTCTGCATCCTCGAAATGGCCGCAGAGGGGAAGTTGGATGACGCGAAGTAGGCGCTGTCGTCGGCAAACAGCGCCAACTTCACGTCGGCTTCCCACGCTTCGAGGTTGCCCTCGAGCGTGGGAATGTCGTTGGTGTAGAGAGCGTAGAGGAATGGTGCCAGGACGCTCCCCTGCGGAACTCCGGCCGTGACTGGGCGCACCGACGACTTGGCGCCCTCGACCGCGACAAGGAAGGATCTTCCCTCCAGGTACGACCCCAGCAGTCGCACGTAGGCGTGCTGGAGGTCCGTGTTCTGCAACAGCTTGTGGATCAGTCCCGCATGCCAGACACGGTCGAAGGCCTTCTCGATGTCGAGAAAGACTGCGGCCGTGTACTGGCGCGCGTTGGTCCGATCCGCCAAGTGATGCATGACGCGGACCAATTGCAGCGTTGTCGAATGACCGCTACGAAACCCGAATTGCTCGGGTCTGAGAAGGATGTGCGGCGACACCCTTCTCAGCAGCAGCCGCTCGAACAACTTGCCCACGTGCGACAGCAGCGTGATCGGACGGTAACTGGAGGGATTTCTCCTGTCCTTGCCGGGTTTGGGCAAGGCGATAACCTTGCCCAATTTCCAAATTCCCGGGAAGTGTCCTGTGGACAGAATGGAGTTGAACAGCCGTGTCATAAATGACACGACCGTTTCAGGGAAGTGGAAAAAAGCGAGGGAGGGAATACCGTCCTCGCCCGGCGCCTTGCGCCTCTTCATCCGCTTGATGATGAGGCGCAATTCGCTGGGAGTGATGAGATCACCATCTCCCAACGGTGGCACCGGGGAGGAGAGTAGGCTTGCTACGCTCTCTTCCACCGATTGGTGGAATGCGGCCTCTGAGGGTGCAGAGTCATTAGGAGCGAACTGCCGCTCCAGCATTTCGGCCAGGATGTCGGCGCGGGCCTGAGCCGAGAAGCATCGGTTGCCCCTCTGGTCCACGAGTGGACAAGTCGGGGCAGGCCGATTTGAGAGCTGGCGACAAAGCCGGTGGAGGGATACTGAGGAGGGGTCCTCGCGGGCCTCCTCGATCCTCTCCTGCCAGGCATAGCCCCTAAAGGTGCTAATCTTTGTCGCCAGCTCCGCTTCCAGCTCATTAAGCTCGCGCTTTATCCTGGGACAACGAGTTGTCGCCCAGAGCCTCCTCAAGCCCCTCTTCCGGCGAATAATTGCCTTCAGATGGGCCGGGAGTATACCTCTGGGCCCGCCGCTGGGCACAAGAGTCGTCGCCTGGTCGATCGCTCCCCTGATGGAGTCAACAAGGCGGGTTGCCGCATCGTCGACCCCATCAGGGGTGTTGGGGTCCTGAATCACGGGAAGGTCGACTAGTCGTCTCTTAAAGAGCTCCCAGTCGACCTTCGGTCGTAGGGGCGAGGTCGCAACCCGGGTGAGCCCCATTCCCAGTGTCACCAGGATAGGGAGATGTGGGGTACCCAGGTCGTACAGTGCCTCGATCGTTACGGGGCACCGTAGCCCCTTGTGCACGCACACATCCAGCACATCGGGCTGATATCGCGCGGCGGTCGGGATGTGTGTGGGTTCGTCGGGGCCGACCACAGAGTAGTCGCCCCTATCGGCATCTTCTAACAGCCGCCTGCCCACTGCTGAGTTAAGTCGGGAGCCCCACGCGACGTGCTTCGCGTTGAGGTCCCCGACCAGCAGAGCTGGGCGGCTGTCGTGATTCAGGGCCCGTCTTATGTCCTCAGGGTGAAATTCAGGCCCCGGGGGTCTATACGCGGCATAAATCCGCATATCTCCCCCCGAGGTGTGTACCCTCACACCGACCGACCTTGTCGATGTGAAGGACAGCAAATCCAACTGATCATGCACCACGTCCCGCCTGACGAGGGCCGCAGTGCCCCTGAACGGCCGCCCGGCAGGGGTAAGCTCGTCACGTCGGTACATGAAGTAGTTAGGAATCCTGAACGCATCCTGAGGACGTAGCTTGGTCTCGCCCAGGAGCACAACCTCTGGGTTATACTCCCGGGCGAGAACAAGCAGGTCGTTCTTTCGGGACTTTATCCCGTCGGGGTTCCAATAAATGATGCGCAGCTCCTGGCTAGCCATTGAACTGCGCAATCATTCGGTAGAACCCCGACAGGAGCGCCCCGAAGGGACTGGCTCCCGAGGCGATCTCACGGATTACTCCGGAGATCACCTCGGACAATTTTTCCCACAGTGTGAGCAGCCATGCAGCAAAGCCGGCAGGCTGGGAGGCCTGTCGACCGCTGCGGCGCTCGCGCTGAGGGCGGGGGGGAAGGGGGGGCTGGCTGTTCATATTAAAATTGTCTTCGGCCAGATGGGCCGATGGCAATGGCAGATTGGAGTTCGATGTTTGGGCAGTAGGAGAGGCCTCATTGACCTCCATTGTCTCAACGTTAATTTGGGATTGTTCGAGAGGTACAGCATCAGTCACTCTGATGGCTTCCTCTCTCTCTCGTGCCTCTTTTTTTTTATCTTTTTTCTTTTGTTTTTTCTTTTTGTTCCTTTTACTATTTTTTCCGGGTGCAGGACCGCCGGTCGTGCGAGGTGTAGGTGTGACACCAGCGGTAGTGCGACCACGAGGAACGGGAATGGGTTTATTTGTCCGCCGCGGCCGGTTGGCCTGCGCCATCAACGTGGTCGCTGACGGCTCCGCCTCCACTACCACGGCGGACGGAATGGAGTTTCGAGGGGTAGGGGCCGGGGGAAGGGAAGATTTCCCTTTCCCCTTCCCCTTCCCCCTTACTATGGGAAGTACAGCCGGAGGAGCTGCACCCCCGGCCCGAGGCACCGGTGGCGCAGGAGGAGGGACGGTGACTCCCATCATCCTGGCCCGTTTGCGGAAGACCGCACACCGTCTGTCGACGGCGACGTGGTCCTTCCCACAATTGGCGCAGGAGAATGGGCCGTCCCTCGGCCTCGGGCAGTCCGCTACAATGTGCTCTCCGGCGCACCTTACGCAGCGGACCGCGCGATGGCAGTTGTAGGATGCGTGTCCGAAGGCCTGGCAGCGATGACACTGCGCGGGCCCTCGGGTTGGACGCCATCCCTCAACTGTCACCCCCGGCAAGTACAGCAGTTCGTTGACTGCGTACAAGCGGGCGAGGTCGTCCCTTGAGAGGTGGTCCAGGGCTACGTGAAACACGCAGCCCGGTCGCCCTCTCTGGGACCTGATGCACCTGGCATATCGAGCCGGGAATCCCAGCTCCTTCAGGGCATTGACTATTTCTGCCTCGTCGGTGTCGGCAGGGAGGCCCCGGACCGCCACCTTAGAAGGCATCTCCTCCGCCAGGGCATAACAGTACCATTTAATGGTACCATCCCTGGCAGAGGCCTCCGACAGGTAGGCCTGGACCGCCCTGTACTCCTCGACCGACGTCGGCAGAAATCTAAAACCGGCGCCGAAGGGTCGCGCCGAGGGAGCTCGACCTAAGCGCTCCCTAATGGCCGCCAAATGGCGAGGCCAATTTGGGAGGGCCTCCACCATAATTGGTGGGTGTCGACGTAATACCTCCTGGGCACGACCCTTCGACCTCGGGGGAGGGGCTTTTGAGGATTGGGAAGTCCTCTGGGTGGTAGGAATACCTGGCCTAGCTGCCATGGCAGCGTAGGAGGTAGAAGGCTTGGGGTTTGTCGGTAAGGGAATATGTTGGGGTCTGGTGGACTCGAGGTCCATATACCTGGTGGAATCCAGGTTGCCCGCCGTGCCGCTTAGGGCGGGGGCACCTCGGGTTGAGTCCACCGGGATTGGGGATAACGTTGGGGAGGGAGAACATGGAGGGGATCGTAGTTGCCTAAGGGCTGTCCCTGTCCTGGCGGGGGCCCTAGGCTTCGGAATTGGTTTATTGGCTGGGATTGGGCTCCCAGAGGGGGACGAAGATCTAGACGTGGAAGGAGTCACGGATTCAGTTGAGGAATGATCGGTGGATGTGGTCGCACTTTCCTCTCCCTCCGATCTGGAGGAAGGACCCAGTCGCGGACGCTTATCCTTGTCGCTTGACGAGCCTCGGTCAGACTCAGACCTGGCCTTCTTCCGCGGCCGAGAGGGCCCGGAGGGATCGGTCAACGAGGGAAGATTACCTTCCCTCGGTCCGATCCTCGGGGACCCCTGGGCCGCGACCGAAGGCCCGGGCTGGCTGTCCAACCCGAGTCCCGTCAAGCTTGTACGGGTTGCAGGTGTTGGCTTGTGAATCGCCTGACGTCCCTTATTGGACGGGCCGGGTGTGCTGATTAACGGGGGTGAGTTCCCCGACGACATGATTTCCCTGGTCCTACGATGGTTGAGTCATTGGTACTCCCGAGCGTTGCCAGTTGGTATGTTACTTTGTTAGACTGGGCTCCGGTTAACCGGCAATAAGGGATACTGCTATTATATAATTATAACTATAAAATAACAGAAAAGAGACTAACTAGACTAACTGCTCGAGATTAAATTAAAATCTACCGATAACTAATAAGTGCTAATTAATAATGAATGTACTAAACTAAATAATATAACTACACTTGCATCTGTACTCGGTCAGTGTTAGACAAGCGGTGAGTCCCGGTTCCGGTACAAACTAGTCCCCAATGAATCAAAAGAATTCAAAATAAACAAATTAATAATAATATATTAACAACCTATATTATACAAATGTACTTAAACTTACCGGATTGTTGAGTAACTCTCTTTTACCAGCGAATTTCACTAGTAAAAGGGTCACTGAACACCCAACTATTGAAAACCTATACTAAAATAAAGTAGAAATAACAATAAAGAAACTGAAATAAAACAACAAAATAACAAGATAATAAATTAAATTAAATTCAATCAAATGAAGGAATAATTAGACGGGAACCCCACTAAATACTAACACTAACTTAATAAAGCAAATCAGGATAACTCTAAATAAACAATGGATGGATAGACAGCATAGACCACTTATGAATGCCGACCGGTGCGCCAGAATCAATGTATTAAAAATTTTAAACTAAACTATGTTAAACAAAATGTGATATTAAAAGTAGGTAGATGCAAAAGAAAAGACAAACGTAATTTTAATATTCTATGGCAGCGCCACTTGTTTTTGTTAAAAGCGGGTAGATTAAATTAATTGGTAAACTAATGAAATAACGAAATAAAATTACTGCTATTATATTAAATGGTACTAAGAATTTAATTTATAAAAATAAGGGATTAAATAATCTTACTGTCTAGATTTAATTAACTAACGGTAGGGGGTTCAAACGCCAACAACCTTCTACGTAGACCAGTTTATCGGGTTTTGCGACCGCCCCGCCTAGCCCCGAAGGGTAGGAGAGGACTGGGAATGACACAGGGAGGCCAGACTCGGTGGCGCTAACGTTCGCCGGTTTTATATTCAAATAAAACGGTAACGCAGCTTACACAGGCTGGTCGACACCTACCCGTATTAAACTAATCGTTTAAGGAAAGAAGTGTCGATCCACTTACCTGTTCCCGGGTCCTTCGTCTCACTGTTCGGGGCGTTTCCACTCCGAGACAGCAACTCCAGATGAAACACTCTCACACTTGGGCACACACAATCGCACAGCACAAACAATAGGGGCCTCGTAGCACTGGTGTCCCGGGCGAAGTGAAGCGTGCAAAACATTATGAGACAACTGGAAACCGTGTCAAACGGACTCCTCATCACTATTCATACAAGTAGAAAGTCTCTAATGAGACGTCCGCTAAACAACGCGGGTCTGGCTTAACAACCGCGCGTTTGTATAATCTAGACCTAGATGTATTTGAGACTGTAATGAAACGAAAGGTATGTTTTGCTTGTATGTGTTTAAATGGGCAAGAGACCAGCAGGACGCACTGAGCTCCACTACGCCCCCATCACATCGTGGATGCGAATTTTACATTGATTACTTGTATTCTTCATTTATGATTTGACATCAATACTAGTTTTTTTTTCCTACCACTATGCTGATAGCATTGAGAGGCTATATTAGCATTACCCTACCAAGTACAAGACTGACCCTAGCAAGAGCCGTGTTTCGCAGAATCTACTACCGGATCGGAAACTCGACCCACTGGGAAGATCCGGCGAGATACTCAGTGGGCTGTGTTTGTGGGTTAATTTACTCGCCGAAGCCTTCGTCGCAAGCGACGGGTTCGACGAGGACGGTGACCCGTTAATACTAGTGCTATTTAATCTAATATTATCCTATTATAGTTAGGACAGTTGGCGACTATCGCTACATGAAGATTTAAATTGAAACAGATCATAAAAAGGATGGCCGTGACGGGTCCACATCGACAGCGGGTCACAGCGGCGCACGATGTTCAAGTTGATCAAACAAGGCACAATGTCTCATTAAGGTCCCTCCGCGCTGCAATTGTTCCATTGTCGGGTATCGCACAGGTGCTATCGACGTGTGAACGCATCGCGCGCCGACCTCGGGCCGCACTTACCGCGCGTTATATCAGAGTCATGAGAATTTACGACGCCTCTAGGAGCTAGGGATTGTTAAGGATTTATTATTGTTCTAGTGCTGATTCATTCTGATCACAATGCAGTATTGCGAGTCGTGCAGTCTTCACAGTCTCTTTCATTGCTTTCTGAGATCATGTTTATTTCATATTATGAAATCAGTGCTGATAGTATATCGGAATATGTGTTTTGTGCTTTTGTTTTACAATATCAGTTATGTTCAATGTCATAATATTATATGCAAACAAATACCAGTTCACAGTTTTTCGAGTAAGCTGTCAGCATTTAGACTGATAAAAACTGAGCGTGTGATCAGCTTTTGATAGTCCAAGTAGTATTGAGTTCGAGAACATAATTTAACTATTGTTCTTTTTGATTAGTTTAATTATTCCCCAAACAACAATAGTGTATGAAATAATAATGTAACAATCATTATTATAATTCGTCGCAACCTCTAGGACTAATCAAATTATCAATATCTTACCAAGATTGTATAACATTGGTAATATTTCATAACATTTGACCCCAGCTTTGAGCATTAGAGTAGTGGCAGTAACGAGGGGTCGAATTAGCGTCGTTTGTGTTTCGAGGGTCGCCCCGAGTCAGGGTGACGCTGACATCAATATTGTGTGAGTTGCTCGCGCAAAACATGATATATTAAGTAAACGTATTTATTTGTATCAGTAGGTACTCACATTTATTACTTGACTGTGGTTTTAAAATTGGTTCTAAAAAGGAGAAGCTACTACCAAATTGGAAGAAGTAATCATCCTGGCATCACCACTCCTAATTAAAGTAGAAAGACATCCGGGCTACTAGTGATCCTTCGATTCTGCGAAGCACTGCTCTTGCTAGGGCCAGTGTTAGCATCACTCCGGTTTGAGCCCCGTGAGCTCACCTACCAGTTAAGGTTACGCTGAAATAGCCTCTCAAGGCTATCAGCTTAGGTAGGAAAAAAAAACTAGTGATCCTTCTTTACTAAAAGATAAGGATAAAAGAAGGCATTTCGTAGGTAGTCTATACTGACTAGTCTGAGTTGTCCTTTAAATATTTCAAGTAGACCTAACTGAAATACTGAAGCTCTCTCAATATCTGAATAGGTCACTTGCCTATCGGAGGCCTAGAAACTGTTGGTAAACTTCAGTGCAAATCAATAAGTAACGGTTGACAAACTGCATTTGGTCACTCATGACTTATTTGTGATATCATCATTGATTCGAAAAGATAAATTTATCTAGCGACTTTGAACCTTATCATTAGAAGCTGAAAGTCCTCGATCAATTTCCACATAAATTGCAATTAGTAATCGTCACGAGTGTCGTCCTATTAATACATATTATGATGTCGTAACATTTGCAAGGGTACCGATACATTGCGTAATTCCATCGAACAATCTTAGGTTAGTCGGTACTTAGCATTCAATGGATGCAGCGTGTGGTAATAGTCGACACGTGCATGGTACGACAGTTATGTTATTATGTGCCGCCTACTGTCTGTCAAGTACGAAATGTTCCTATTGACTTAAGATTAAATTATAGCTGACGAGAACCATGACCACAAGAAGTCTTGCTCTCCGGTGTAAAGGGTAGGGAGATAGCCATTCCAACATATTTGATATTTTAACCTCATATTGTTACGCGCTGGGGCTAATGGGATAGATAAAAATTCGACCGAAGTAAAGATTAAAACTATATTAACACTTAGAACACTTAACATTCACTTTTAAATTCTTAATTCACTTCTTCCGCTTCGCTTCAGGTGATCCGCTTATTAACTGTATTTGTGTCATCTCTGCAACGCTTTAATAGTCAATACGACATCCCTAGAATTATCGAGAACATTCTTGAGAGGTCAGGTTTCGATATGTGTTTCCGCTATTTGATAATAGATGGCGTTGTACTTCTCGAGCGTTCAGGATCTTACTGGTTCTTTTGATATTCGTTTCTACTATTCGACGATAGATGGCGGTTCTCTAACCAGCATAACGATATTACATGATGTACCCAAGTACTTTTAGGTACAGTGAACGTTATAAGGGACATCAAGGGACCGCAAAACAGAGTTCATCCATACTATCAGAACCGCTGGTTCATGAAACAGTGCGTTTCCAGCCTTTCTTTTCCTTTTCTGCCACGTATCACCCTGCTCTGGAATGAATTCCCCTCCATGAGGTTTCTCGAGCGCCCTTACATGTCTTTCTTCAAACGAAGCTCGAGGGAAATATTCAGCGGTAGGCAGTGACTTGGCTGGGCATCTAGTTTTGCTGGCGTCCATGAGTGACAGTAACCACTCACCACCAGATGGACCGTAAGTTTGTCTGCTTAATAAGGCAAGAATATTTTTTTGTCCTCTGGATCATAAACCAATGTTTCGTACAACTAACTAATTACTATTTTTTGTTGACCCAATAATCATATTTCCATATTGAAGTCGTTGTGACATAAGGGATGAGAAGCAGGGAGAACACCGTGCCCACTGGCTCACAAAAGCTACTTTCGCTCGATTATCGTTAGCTAAAAGCTACAATTGCACTAGTAATAGTAATAATATCTTAGCCGCAGACAGCGGTACATTGTACTGAATTCAACAACTGTATGTGCAACTCACTAGATTTATTACAAGTTTCCCTATATCACTGGGTAACTAGTTGTTTAACTTGACGTGTTTTGCAATACAGCCGCACCTGTGAAAATCAAGCGAGATGATTTTAATCCTTATTGGTATTTTTTCAAGAGCTATTTTCAATTAACCTGTAATAACAAATTTATATTGTACTTCTCTCAATGATGTTCGATTTAATGCTATTTGTGTATATAATTAAGACTTAATATTGATTGTGCAGTCCCTAGCAGTATTTAAACATGACCTTTTAAAGCGCTTTTATTAGCATGACCTGACTTGAATCAATGCAATTTTCAGTAATTTCCAAACCGCCGTTTAACTTGAAAACTTGCACACATATCAAGGATCGATCGATAACGACATAATATTTCAATTACGTCGGTCTAATGTCCTGGTAATTGTTCCCATTTCCATGTTGTGAATTGTTCTACGCTTCTGTCTAGAATAAACATCTTAATACTATGAAATAGCCTACGTAGATGTTTTAATTTGTATTATAATTCGTGCGATATTATATATTTACAAAAGAAAAAGAAATTCTGAGGAATTGTTTGAGATGATCCCATCATTTTGTTTTTACAATCGAATTGCCCGCTACCGGAGTAGAGTTCATCCATGCTACCTGGAGCCACTACGGTCATCCACAGTGCGTTGCCAAAGATCTTTTTTGCTACGTACCATCCGGCTTTGGAATGAGCTTCCCTCCACGGTGTTTTCTGAGCGGAATAACATGTCCTTCTTCAAACGAGGCTTGTGGAGAGTACTTAACGGTAGGCAGCGGCTTGGCTCTGCCCCTGGCATTGCCGAAGTCCATGGGCGACGGTAATCACTCACCATCAGGTGGGCCGTATGCTTGTTTACTTGCAAAGGACATTATGTTTACTTTTACACTGTTTTATTCAGTAAGCGTTGTGCACGAGTCATTCAGCCGACATTATTTCATAAAGATTAGTTAGCATTAGTGTGAGGCGTTCTATGTTACCTGACCACCAGCCACAATCTAAATTGTACCCAGCAAGTAATTCACGGGCATTAAGTTTTAAGTTAGAATGCGCGGTGCGTGCCGCATGAGCTTGCGTCACGCTCGCCTGCAGTCCGCACGTCGCGTCACCTCATTGTTCCGACACAATTAGCATTACATTCGCATTCCTCGACAACTCGTCCAAGCATTCAATTGTATATATTTAGTTAGTTTAGCGCAAAAAATATAATGAACGGTTTTTTGGTAATATAATGACTGATGTCATCGGGAAGTTGAATGAGAAGAGAGCTTGAGAAGAGAGCTTTGCACTTTTGAATACGCGATCAATCACACTCTGTTGCTGTCAAGAAAGTAACGAAACCCAGAACGACCCTGCTATGCTAGTGGGCAATGATAAGTTTGGTTAACTTATATCGTGAATAAACTAATAATATTTAGTCGTTTTCCCTACCTACTCGCTAGTAGTTCATGAGTGTCGTCGTGGCCTAAAGGATAAGACTTCCGGTGCATTCGTGTTGAGCGTCCAGTAACCATTTAAAATCAGATGGGCTGTAAGCTCGTCCACCCATCTAAGCAATAAAAAAAAATAGTAGTCTTGGGGCCTATTCCAGGTACGGCCGGACGAGTAGGTGAGTTCACGGGTTCAACCTGAGAGGCTTTATTAACACCGGCCCCCAGCAAAAGCAATTTTTCGTAAAATCTACCACCGGATCGGAATCGCGACCTACTGAGGAGATCTGGCAAAAAAAAAAAACAGGGCGATTTAGTCGTAATAATCACAGTTCGACCCCATAGTTCAACCAGTCGAATCCTGCGGTGTTTGTGTCGTGCTACCTAAGAGTCTTTATTTTTAGTAAATATTCTATAATATGTTGTTTCAGGTACATATATGCCGATACCAACAAGTCAAGGTAGGATGTCATAATTAGTGAGACTAAATCCAGACCCGTTGCACAAGATCCGACAAAAGCGACAAAAATACAATACAACAATATTACTACTGCTAGGGCGGTACAGCGATGAGAAAGCTCTGAGCGTCGTCGCACTTCGTGGAAGCTACCGTTGTATTTCGCAATCACCAGTCAAGCCAGTAATGCACCTTTTTATATGGTGCACTTTGTATAGTATACGAGAGATGAAGTACTAGTCACCTTGGTCTATAGTAGATTGAAAGCTGCAAAGGTTTCATTACCTGAGGATCCTCGCCGCCCCGATAACTCGGGTGCTCTAACGAGCACTTTAGCACATGCGGCGCTCTGATTGAGCCTGACCTGCTCAGTTCAAAAAGTTATTGTAGTAATCTAGCTTTTTTGTATGGATGGCAATCTTTGTATGGATGCGTCTGCGCTTCGTTGACTATTGATGATTCGTTAAATTGATAGGAGGAAACAATAACCAGTCGTGAATGTGAACATGTATTGTCCTTCACATCCGGCCGTTTCAACAGTACTTTTAGACCATGAAATTTGATTCCTGCTACTGATTATTGTCAAACTATGGATTTGACATTTTTTATTTTAAATCAAGGAGCAAATTGTGCATAGTTCTTTTGTGAAAACACACAAAGCGGCGCGATACGATAACCTTCTTATCGTGGCCGCCACTAGTTAGGTACATATCCGACCCAGACGACGACGAAGCAACGCAAAGGCACTGTCACCCGAAACATAACATGACGGGCCCCCTAGATCCACTCTCAGTGATTTGAGGCCCCTCAAGCAACGGTCACCGGCCTCGTCCAACTCGTTGATAACGATGAAGGGTTCGACGAGCGAACTAATCCATAGACACAGCCCACTGCGTTTCTCGCCGAATCTTCTCAGTGGGTCACGATTCTGATTCGGTGGTAGATTCTGTGTAGCGCTGCCTTTGTCGCTTCAATCCTTCGCAGAGTGTACATACAGTTTTCTAGTAGTAATTTATCTTGAGTTCACAGCATAAGTGGTTAGAGAGCTCGCGCTACAGGCTTCCATACAAGTGTGTTATTGTGTGTCACGATCCACTTTCAGCCCCACGACTCAGTGCGCTTCGGGCGTACGCACGCAACGACAGTTGAAACTTAACAAATATAATTGACATCGGTTACAAGTTCGACTGACAACCTAATTACCACTACATTGAGACGTCGATCATTTCAAAATTTCTTGATAGGTAGGCTATGAAGATGATACTTATTTACATTAGAGTACAAATGAAGAATACGTCAAAATTGAAATATGAACTTAAAAAAAAGAATAGTAAGAACTAGTCAAATAAACGTTATTAAATAGGGGTGTGGTTTTTATAATGGCTACACTCCATATTTTTTCGTTGGTTTCGTAAAGGCTACTAAGCGATTGGCCGGGAAATGGGCAGCAGCGTATATTCAAGGCGGATGTCAGGGCGGCGCGGCGGTTCTACTTTATAAATCATATTATTATGTCATATCGTGAAACGATCTTCAGATGATATATACAATATCAAATTTACAATATGAAATACATCTCAGTATATGTAGATACATACATGTAGGTATATTTTGAGTCCGCTTCATTCACCGTAATTAGAGCATAGAACTAGAAAGTGTAGCTTCACTCAAATCCTTGCGGTTGCCACTTTTACTTTGCTAAAAAATTGTCCATTACGCTATTGCATGGAAATAATTGTTTTCAAATGTCTAGCCTGATCGGGGTGCTAATCCGCAGATGATTTCAACAGGCTTTTAGTCACACAGAGTTCACCGAGGGAGGTTATGTAATTTTGTGTTTTCTTAACGGCTGCGATTATAATGTTTGAGGAGTAGCTTAGTTGTACACGTGTGATTACTATATGTCATGTTACAAGACTTCTGGGTCGTATTGAGATTGAGTTCTTTTTAACATAACTAGATCTAAAATAAAAACAGTCTCGATTGATGAGTACCGGCTCTTTGTCTCCTAGCTTTTCTCTTATTGTCGAAGGTGACCGCTTTGTGCAGTACTATATTTATCGTTTTTGGTAGAAGTATATCATTATATTTTTATTTCATTTGTTCTCATAAAAATGAGAATCAACATATTTGCAATACATATTTTGCATAATACGGTGCAAGGAGACAAAATAAAATCAGGAAAATCTAAATTTACGCGTGTAGACAAAATACTCACATATCGTTCTGAGTAGTTTGATACGATTGCAAATTATATTTCACGAGCGAACTGGCCTTAGAGCGAAGTTTTATTTTCCTTATTTACCTACATCAAATTTTCTAAGAGTGCATACATTTTTCACAATTGCTGGAAGAGCGCCACATTGGAGGCGCCAGCGTCAAGTGTACTCAATAAATCCTTCTATTGACGGATGAGTTCCAAGCAGGGCTGCCTTACGAATAAATTAAATTATACAATGCTTTCACCTCGAACTGTTTATAACCGATAGCAATAATGAAGATTAAAATAATTGTAAAATTTATAGGGTTTTCGTCACATGTGTTGGTCTTAGCTTATTTATGAATTCTTAGATCATTATTTTTGCTAAGTTTTACAAAATAAATACCAACAAGTTGTAAGTAGTTCGGTAGCATTGTTACTAATTGTTCCGGTAACAACCCTAGAGCCGGTTGTCGCGTCCGTCGCGTCATCGTTCCCACGCGTTACTTCACTGATTTATGCGCTGCTGCGTGAGGTCCTATACTAGCCAATTTTATTGTTCTGATAAAGATAAAGATTACGGAATTGTAGAACAGCTTAACAGAATTAATTTGAATATAGCATGAGTATGTCGCATGGTGTAAGGACCAATGAATAAAAACAGTTACAGCGCGTTGTGGTTGCCCGCATTGCTTAGTCATTAAACACTCGTATGCTTATAAGGTACAAACCACTATGATGTTGATGTAGTAATGATTCATTACGTCCACCGGTCACCCACCTCCGTACTCAGGATCTGATGTTATCATTGAATGGTGTAGATGAACAGGTTTCGGATGTCATGGAGACATATATGCCATTTAGAGAGCCCTAAGCCTCAATAGAGACTTGAGGCTCTGAATAACGGCTGTTCCGCGCCTCAAACAGCTGCATCAAGTTGAACAGGGATCTTAATTTGTATCCACCGAACCAAATGTTGTCAGTAGAATCCAAAATAAAATTCGCTAAAGTAACTTAAATTTAATATCAAACTCATTTATAAAATCACTTACAAATAGACATAAAAGAGTATACCATTATTTCTTAATGTCAGCATGTGGGTCAGTTGAACAGCAAAACTGGATTCGAATCCAAGGCCGCATTCTCTAATTAACTGATTTACATATCCAGTGATCTTTCCGAGCGGTGCGGGCGGTGTGCGGCAGACATCTCGCAATATGTCACGCGCCGAGATAACAATTAATCCTCTGCTGTTTAGAAATCATATTCATAGAGAATAGTCTGAGTGATTGTTGATTGATTGTTCAATCGACTCACGCAGCTTGAAGTAAGAAAACCATTTCGTACATTATCTACACTGTGTCGGTACAGAAGAAGGCTACTTGTAAATTATATTAAAATATAATTTTTGGGTGTTCCTAGCTCCAAAAAAAACTTTTTGTTAAGTCTTTATTTTTATATAAATAACTAGCGACCCGCCCTCGCTTCGCTTCGGAAACATTAAAACACACATGAAACCAAAAAAATAAAATAAAATTTAAAAAAGTAGCCTATGTTCATCAGGGACAATGTCGGCTTCTAATGGAAAAATAATTTTTCAAATCGGTCCAGTAGTTTCGGAGCCTATTCGAAACAAACAAACAAATCTTTCCTCTTTATAATATTACTAGCGACCCGCCCTCGCTTCGCTTCGGAAACATTAAAACACACATGAAACAAAAAAAAAAAAATTTTTTTTTTTTTAAAAGTAGCCTATGTTCATCAGGGACAATGTCGGCTTCTAATGGAAAAAGAATTTTTCAAATCGGTCCAGTAGTTTCGGAGCCTATTCCAAACAAACAAACAAACAAATCTTTCCTCTTTATAATATTAGTATAGATAATATTAGTATAGATTATAAAGATCGACGTAGAACTTTATATTATAAACTAATCGTAAATTAAAAAACTGGTAAAATAAAATAAATTTTGCCTTGATATATCATCATAGTTGGGTAGAGCATTGTTTGCTACAAGGGCTACAGTGAGCGTCAGCTGCATTACATGCATACTTTTCAGAAGCATTAGAATAAAAATCAAAGAAAAACCCGTTTTTCCATCGCAGCACCGGAACACAAGTCATATCTACTGCCTAGAACTGCTTCGCTCTTCCACAGCGGTTTCACGGTCGTGAAATTAATCCTTCTTTTCAATGCTTTCCGCGTGGTGTCAGAAGTCCTTCGGAAATTGGTATGAGCGACGGCGATTGCTTAAGATCAAGTAGAGCGTAGGCTCTCTGCTTCTAATCTGCTTCTATCTTCTGTCTATCTATCTGCTTCTAATAGCCGATATATTTAGACGCTTCTGGTACAGTTTATAATATTGTTGTAATGTTGGAGATTTCAAATTAATACAATAATTTTAAATAACTGGACCTAATGAATTAGGTAATTACTATATTATTAGGAATCAGAAGAAAAACCATTAAAAAAAATAACAATTAGCACACGTTTACAGAGACTTAAAACAATGACTCACGCACACCATGTCCACGACTACCTTCTCTCACGAACGCCGCCGATCGAATGAATGTTTCGAGCAAAGACGTTGCTATTTATAGGCACTGTACCTTCAACATTATTATAAAATTCGTGTTTCCTAAATTAACACTTAAAGTCTTTGAATGATGTTCTCTCGACGAATGTCAACCGACAAATGCGCGGGTGACGGAGCTGCGCGCCGGTTTTATACCCTTTTTGTAGGGTATTCCTTACACGGCCTCTCCTGACTGTGGTTCGTCCTCGACCACATAACTGGGGTCCACTCGTAACGATGATGCGGAAGCGTGCGAAAGATCTTGTTAGGTCCACGCCTCCCGAAAGTTCGGCAAAGCAGCCGTCCCAGCTCCAGTCTGCAACCACGATGTGAGGCTGCACCACGTGTGGCGGGCGTCCCGCTCGACCATCCTGATAGATAATCCTGAAAATGCAGGCGGAGCGCATAAGTAGCTCAGCAGGACTGCAAACGAACTACTCACCAAAGGCATCATAGTCCCCAACGAGTGAAGCAGCAGGCCGCAGATCGAGCGACATCGCCCTCTGCGTCACTGCCAGTCGTACGGCACCGGAAGTCGGCGGCTCGCGAGCATCACGTGCAGTGTGCACACGAGCAGCACGTGTGATAGGCACGCCAGAAACAGGCGAGCGCGCGCAGGCAGCGGCACGCGAGCAGCACGTGCTGTATGCACGCCAGAAACAGACGAGCGCGCGCAAGCAGCGGCACGCGAGCAGCACGTGCTGTATGCACGCCAGAAACAGACGAGCGCGCGCAAGCAGCGGCACGCGAGCAACACGTGCTGTATGCACGCCAGAAGTAGATGAGCGCGCGCAGGCAGCGGCACGCGAGCAACACGTGCAGTATGCACGCCAGCAGTAAGAGAGCGCGCGCAGTTACGGCACGCGAGCAGTGCGCGCAGCCAGCGGCACGCGAGCAGTGCGTGCAGTATGCACGCCAGAAGTAGATGAGCGCGCGCAGCCAGCGGCACGCGAGCAGTGCGCGCAGTGTGCGCGCCAGAAGTAGATGAGCGCGCGCAGCCAGCGGCACGCGAGCAGTGTGCGCAGCCAGCGGCACGCGAGCAGTGCGCGCAGCCAGCGGCACGCGAGCAGTGCGCGCAGCCAGCGGCACGCGAGCAGTGCGCGCAGTATGCGCGCCAGAAGTAGATGAGCGCGCGCAGCCAGCGGCACGCGAGCAGTGCGCGCAGTAGCAATCATCCTTAATGCGCATATTCCTGTTATTATCCAAGGGCCAGTGTGCGTCGCCCTTCGTTAAGTGTCTTCTGCATTTGGTTACCAGTGATCCCTGTAAAATGGTCCCAGACCCACTCGTACGAAGATCGTATTAAAAACGTACGAGTGCATTCCACACGCAGAGCGTATTCAAACGTGTGAAGCTTCCCGGCACGCCGACCATACTCAAACGTGCCGAGGCTTCTCAATACGCCAGTCTAGGCCGATCGTATTGAGGCATCTCACCGTGTAGAATTAATTACACGAGTGAGGGATACGCAAAATGGTCCCAGACCCACTCGTACGAAGATCGTATTAAAAACGTACGAGTGCATTCCACACGCAGAGTTTATTCAAACGTGTGAAGCTTCCCGACACACCGACCATACTCAAACGTGCCGAGGCTTCTCAATACGCCAGCCTAGGCCAATCGTATTGAGGCATCTCACCGTGACTCCGAGTGAGGGATACGTAACTAGAGAGCAATCATCTATAGCTCACCCTTCAGGTTCACCATAGGAATACGTATATCTGTGAACAATGATCATTATTAACTTTACTGACTCTCAAAGAAGGCAGCACACGTCTCAGGGGTCCACTCGCCCCGCCACGACACCATATATTGTGCAGCTGCTTGCGTAGTTTTGCCATAACTGCCATTGAGCAGCCGTAGGATAGAGTCCACTGGGTAGAATTTCGACAACCTTATACGGGCCACGCATGCCGGAATCAAGTTTACCTGCCGACCGATATTACGCAGCTACCGGCACGTCGCTTGCGTGCTACTGCCGCAGGATTCATCGAGGGGCCCGAGCTGGCGGCAATGCCCGTGAGGCACCATCCTCACCATTCGGTAAGGTTCACGGATTGCCGGATCTACATTTCCTGTAGACTGTGAGTTATTACCCAAACAAGATTATCGACATTAAAAACGGCTGCTGCTCGTCGGTGCCCATCCACGCGAGCATCATATCGCTTTTCACTTCGTGGTACCAATTGATGAGCTCTACCTCGACCTAGTTCTCGACGAACTCACCTCGAACGATACACCTCAGTCGTGACATCAGTAATTAGAGTCCTCACCACAGGTGTGGTGGCGTTTTTTCTACCAGAAGCTGCAGGGCGAATGTCTGTTGTCTTGCATTTTGTGATGTTCAGAATGAGCTGTAATCTCAAAAGTTGAGTTGACCATTGCTATTGCCAACATAGTCCCGTCTACTTGTTGGGTATTATGCGTCACTGGTGACAACTAACCTGAACCCAACAAGGACTCGGCCTAGCCGGACCTCCACCAAAAATGAAATCAAATCGTGAGTAGATTAGCGTTCGCGGCTCTAACCTGAGGGCCCATTATGCCCCGTATCACTATTAAAGTTCCAAGTTCTATCAGAAGGAACCCATTCACCTAGCCACACCTTTGCGTTTCCCTTTAAGCAATTTGCCACATGTGACAGAGTCTTATGGTCGGTCCACCCGTTTAAATCCTTTGCACATTGCATTGCATTGCATATTGTTAATATTACAAAATAATTCTGTGATCTTATAAGCTGGACTGCCTTTACGGCATCGATAATCGCTTGAGCAAGCGAGGGGGTCTCTGAACCGCGCAGGGCTGAGTCCGACACACGTCCCCGGTCCGCGAGGCTAGATTTATCAAGTGTAGCGTGTGTGGCAAGGGAATGTGTGTGAATGGTCTCCATCACACCTGGTGTCGGGGTTTGCGATCGCAGCGGAGGGGTGTGCGTATTTAAGTCACGGTCATGATTGCTATGAACACCACGACGCGACGCCCTTTGTGAGTGATCGCGGGCTCGAGATACATAACGAGATCGACGCGAGCGTCGCGACCTACGGTCACTTCGTTTCAAACGATATAACGCGCTGCGTGATCGACTAGATCGATATGAAATACTGCGTGAATCGCGCGACCTATCGTGCAACACACGATCGTTGCTACTCGAGCGAGTATCACGCTAATACGAACGCAATCTATGGCGGTAGCGGTCCCGTAAATGATTATCACGAGAGCGGGAGAAGTCTCGATTACGCGAGCCATTTTGACGATGCCGAGAACGTCCACGTGACGTACTTCGCGGCATTATTTAGGTGTAAATACACACACACGCACTTTAAAATGACTATACACCAGGAAATATACGTAAAAACACGAAAACGAAAGTAACAAAATATAGTGCGGGTAGTTGTGAATCACCTGTTGTCTGTGGGCTTTGAGTTCTTTATCCCACTTCTGATATTAGGAATCAGAAGAAAAACCATTAAAAAAAATAACAATTAGCACACGTTTACAGAGACTTAAAACAATGACTCACGCACACCATGTCCACGACTACCTTCTCTCACGAACGCCGCCGATCGAATGAATGTTTCGAGCAAAGACGTTGCTATTTATAGGCACTGTACCTTCAACATTATTATAAAATTCGTGTTTCCTAAATTAACACTTAAAGTCTTTGAATGATGTTCTCTCGACGAATGTCAACCGACAAATGCGCGGGTGACGGAGCTGCGCGCCGGTTTTATACCCTTTTTGTAGGGTATTCCTTACAATATTATAATAATAATAGAAGAAAGAATAAAAATCTAAAATATATAGTAGATTTCAATAATGAAATTGAATGTTGAAATTAAGAATATGAAATAAATGGCAATAGTTGTCACTGTACATAACATTTAAAACGTTGCACTTGTACATACTAAATGCTCCGATCACGACAGGGCTGGTTTTAGAGTTTATGTCACAAGTCGGTTCAATAATTTAATTAGCATTCAGTGTATCGATTAAAACTATTATAGATTCGTTTTTTTAACAACTATCCTTGTACGTCAGCACAAAACATTAGCATAGAATACTATGTCAATAACTTCCACTCGATATGATTTTATCAATTATTTGAACAAAATATTTCATAACACATATCTAAGTAACATGTTGATTTACCATACAATGCAGATGTTGAGATACGACGATGTATCGAGTGAACATTTGTTTGGTTTTTGTTAATAGTCAACCTCGAACGCGCCGCCCGCTGTTCAGATTGTCGATATCACTCGATTCACTGATGGAGATTTGCATATTTGTGTAATGCCAGATTGATACTTAGCTGCTTGTAGTGGCCTGAGTTTTTATTGCATTGTGTTGTGTGAACGGCTGTGCCAAATTAATAGTTTAACCTGCTATGTGTATTTACGAGTGGTTTATAATGACGGATATGGACGACTCCATTATACTTATAAGATAAGCCTCAAAAATAATTCTGCTACCAGGATTCACGCACAACGCAACCTGAATGGAGCCAATCATTTTGAAATATGACGACGAGTTGTAATTCTCAATAGGAATAGTATAATATGTCCTTTGATAGAGACTACCGATTGCTTTTCGACTAGGTTTTGGTTAGATTTAGGTGAGAACGTAGATCCATGTCACTACGGACTATTGAACGGGAAACTGTGAAGCTAGTGTGTGTCTAGTCGTATGTAAATCGTATTTTAGTTGCATGATTTGTTTATTCGTGCCCTTGTTTAGACGCGTTCTTCGAGGCCACCTTTTGTTTGAACGTTTATTGAGCTATAATTATACAATTGCATGGTTCCAGTGACCGCGTTATAATTTGTTTTATTTAGTTTTGTACGAAGCGAATTTGTGATTATTATATTTTTAGCAGTTTTGCAGTCTACAAAATGGGAGTAAACCTGAGCATATCTGAAAATAATTATTATAATTTAGAGATTCAAAGATACTAGAGGTCCCGCAGTAGTCGAAATTCGACTATAATTAATTGGGATTGTAAGTTTGTACACTATTATGATTGTAGTTTATACTTCTATAATCACAAATTTCGCCAAGACTACACTATAAAAATATTAACAAAGACAAACAATATTTAATCTATTCTCAATTTGACAACAGACGCCAAGAACAAAAGTTTGACAATAAATAGTATGCATGCGTGTGTGCGTCAAATTCATGGTACCTACGTAGTGTGTGTAATGTTTTCTTTATTGATTTAATTTATCCTTTATGCATTATTTTAAAAAAATATTAGCATTGTGCACTTCTTCTCTATATTCTCTATAAGTGTGGAAAAATTCTTACTCCTCCGTCCGCACAATTTTCGTAAAAAGGGATACAAAGTTTTTGCTTCACGTATTAATATATAGATAACTGAGATAAACTAAGCTTCAGCTGACAATTTTTTAAGCGTTGTGTGTTATGATGCTAGCACAATTAGATAACGTTCCTAGCTTAATAATGAGGTACGGTTTCATCTATACTTCTATACTATATGATATTAAAAAGAGGAAATATTTGTTTGTTTGTTTGTGTTGAATAGGCTCCGAAACTACTGAACCGATTTAAAAAATTCTTTCACTGTTTGGAAGCTATACTGTTCCTGAGTGACATAGACTATAAATGCTTTTTGAAACAATTAGAGATCCTTACTAAAACTCCAACATTATTATTTAAAAAAAGTGTCGCTGCACCATATGTCTAACCATTATAGTTATGCCGCAATAAGTGTTCTTTTATTTAAAAAAATAAAACAACGTCAAACCTCGGTGAAATTTTTGTTAAATACCCGAGCGGAGCCGGAGCGGGCCGCTAGTCAAATATAAACTCACTACAATTTGTATTTTTAACAAAAATTAAAGCTGCATTGCGAACATAAACATGGAAGTTACAAATATCACATATCGACTACATTATTGATGACCGAGCTCGACGCTATGACGCATTGATCGTGATCCTTGCCTCTGGATCGGATATTTATCCCGTCACTCAACATAATATAATCAAGCTAAATTAGGGATGTGGATAATAATCAGTCAGATTGTTTAGAAATATTAAAGTAGGGATGTACATACGTAATAATTGGTTTGAATAAAAATCAAAATGACATTTACACAACAACAGCAACAAAGGAAGTACATTATTTGTCAAGAAGCTTCCTGCGTTTAGCTTTTTGTTGAACTATGATCAGAATGGTGGACATCGCATTACTATGAAGGCTATTGTACACAATAATTGTATGAAATTATACAATGACACATCTCTGGGTCGACTCAGGTAGATTTGATTTTAATAAACTCTCGTGATGCTACTGTGTTTACGAATGCTCACTGGTCGTTGTGGCCTAAAGGATAAGACGGGAATGTTCGAATCCCACTGGCGGGTACCAATTTTTACTATGAAATACGTACTCAAAAATGTTCCCGATTGATTTCCCCGGTGAAGGAATAACATCGTGTAATAAAAATCAAACCCGCTAAATTATAATTTGCGTAATTACTGGTGGTAGGGCATCTTGTGAGTCCGCACGGATAGGTACCACCACCTTGCCTATTTCTGCCGTGAAGCAGTAATGCGTTTCGGTTTGAAGGGTGAGGCAACCGCTGTAACGAACTATATACTGAGACCTTAAAACTCATATCTTAAGGTGGGGTGGCATTTAAGTTGTAGATGTCCATGGGCTCCGGTTACCACTTAACACCAGGTGGGCCGTGAGATCGTCCACCCACCTAAGCAATAAATAAATTTAAAAAAAACGCCGGGACCGGCGCGGCGTACTGATTCTTACTAAAAGCCCTTTGAATGACAAGCAAGAGGTCGCCGTGCCCATGATATCTGGACTATACTGCTTATCAAAATGGCACTTCCTTTCGAAAGAAGAACGAACTCACTATGGACATCTAGAATACTGAATCTGTCTTCAAAATTATTTCTATATTACTTGCAGCTATTGTTGATCATAATTCCGTTCTACCGGTCGATAGTTTCGAAATTAATTCGAGATGCGAAATCGATTTTAAATTTAGTAATTGCGGCTTGTGTTGAGATAATGTTTTGAGTTAAAGGTTATAATATTAAAGTTAAGTGAATTTGGTGTGGGCGCGCCCGACGTTAGTCTTGGAACACGCCCATACTTTTGTAATCATTATGAAAGGCGTCGGCATTACAATCTTAGTAATAACGAAGATATACTACAAAATAATAACTGTGATGTGCCATCGTACCCACTGTGTCTACAAAACTAAGCTTCCGTAAGTGCAGTAGCTTATAAAAGTTTCGGCTCAGGCAGCAGTGTACTAACAAGCGCTGCGTTTTACGATATGTTAGAGAGAGAGAAAGAGAGAGAGAGAGAGAGAGAGAGAGATAATACACTTTATTGCACACCAAAACACAATTTACATTCAAAAACAATCAAAAAAAAGCAGATACATTTGTACAATAGGCGGTCTTATCGCTAAAAGCGATCTCTTCCAGACAACCGTTTAATTTAAAGAAATTCTGGAAAATATAAAAAAAATATAGCAGGTATGTTGCGGTGTATTATAGATAATACATTATTATAGAAAATATGTACATACAATAAACAAAATATGTACCGTTTACATATAATATGAGATATATACCAATATTTATATACCAATTATATATTAAATATACATACTATACATACTACATAAATTCTTACATACACATAATGCATCAACAGTATGGAAATAATAAATGATGATGCAAACAAACAGCACTAAGCAGATAAGTAGTGTTCCTTCACCATTCTTTTAAAGCAGTTTATAGTTTGAGCACTGAGATATGTTACCATATTATTTTACGAAATTGATAAGCAAACATTTATACCAACCAATAAATCTTTCATAAGTCATAAATAAAAACTGAAATATTACTTGCACGTTCTCAAACAGTAAATAGTCAGTGGGTGAGGCCAACGGCTGACGACATTAGAATGTTGTCACCTCCGTCAATGTGGCAGGATCTGTTTGTCGGGCCGGGTCTACGACTGATCGATTACTGTTCCGGCTTACCCTCGAGTGTTGCAAAGGGCAGCTAGTTGATTGTGATAGAATCAGATCTGTAATAGTGGTGGTTGTAATGTAGTGGATTGAAACTTCCTCTTCTTCTTAAAAGTATCGTATTTCGTACCGAAAAAGACAATTTGACTTCCGTATTAAATGCCCGTGATAATCCATTTTGTTAATAAGTTCAGTTAGTTTCATGGCGAATGATGTTGATACTAACGCGGACGCAACTTCAGAGCTTCTGCCTTTCTTAAGATCGCCTGTGAAAGTCAGCTTTGATCAAGGCGGAACAAAACAGGGATATGATGTCAGTCTTCATTGCATTTAGCTATCCACATCCACATTCATAGATAGAAGAATTCTTTTTAACTCACAGCAGGCTTTTCCATCAGCACTCAAGAGGATAAATGAAAATACTCCTATCGTAGACGGGTGCTGGGAGAGTTGATTCGCTATGTATCCCTTAACAAGACTATGTGCGTGAATGAAATGTGTCACAACATCCGCGCTGCGTCCACGGCGCCGCAACGACATCGGTTTTGCAATATTCACTAACATTCGAGAGTACGCTTAATAAACTTGTCCAATTACTTGAGCACTAATGATCTGTTCGCTGTGTTGTGATTGTGTATTCTCGATATCGATCGATCGATTCGATCCGAGTTCGATTATTGTTGATTTGATGATAAATGAAAGTTTTATGTAACTAGATTGTGCTATTTCATGATTTCAAATTAGTTTGAAGTACATTCATCGTCTATGTTATTAAAGATATAAATGTACCTACTGGAAACAGTTTATTGGCTTACAGTTGGCAACCGCAAGTTCTCGTGCTCACTAAGATATGAGCAAGGTTGTCGGCGGTATTCGTTCAGGTATCCATTGACTCCGATGGCTCCTTCATAACAGGTGACCCGCGAATTCGTCTATTTATCTACATCAATTAAAATACATATCTAGATTGCAATTAAGCTTTCATTAGTAGAAGAAGATCGTGAATTATCAGTTTCTCACACTGCGCAGTCTTGGTTTTGGATAAAGGTGTGAATTATTATTTCATTTAAGTTGTGTTATTCTTTAGCTTGAAAATTTCATTAAAATCACTCAGAAATGTATGGTGAATGCGCAGAGCGGGCGATGAAATAATGTTCTAAAGATAACGTAAACAAATCACCTCTCAATCACAAGTACACCTCGTTACTTCTCATTCATTTACAGCGCTCAGTAAACAATAGCCCGCGTTTAATGTTCCCATTGTCCCGTGTTCCCATATCGCAATAATACTATGCTTTCTGAATACACAATGGCGGAATATTTTGCGCTTAGTCGGGAAACTGTTTCGGGGAATAAACGATTCTAGAACACTACAGTTTTTCCTGATGCGTGTTGAATTGTTGAAGACCATTCTTTTACTTATTTATTGCATATGTGGATGGACAGCTCACAGCCCACCTAGTGTGGAGTTGGTACCGGAGCCCATAGATATCTACAACGTAAATGCCGCCACCCGCCAAGAGATATTCTAAGGTCTCAGTATAGTTACAACAGCCGAAACGCCTTACTGCCTCTCGGTAGAAATAGGCAAAGTGGTGGTACCTACCCGTGCGGACTCACAAAAAGTCCTACTATATAGTTTGATTTTTATTACACGATACTATTTCTTCACCGTGAAAGTCAATGGTGAGCATTTGTTAAGTAGGTATTTCATTACAAAAATTGGTACCATGGGGATCCATGGGGATTAGAACACCGTTGCATCGCTAGATACGAATACAGCGGACGTCTTATCCTTTAGGCCGTGACGACTCATTTATTCCTGGTGTTTGTTAGTGTCTTCCGTGTAATTTTGTTGTAGTCAAGCAATCATTCGAGTAGCCTAATTAATACGTTACAGCCCGGGCGCTGTGTGGGCGCGCACGGTCAGGCCGGCTGGTGTGAAATAGACCAAGCTCATCTCTTACCGTAGGTGTCGTAAATGCAATTAAAGGATTCGCTGAGAAATGAGAAGCAGTACTATCAATAAGGTTTTGTCATACTACCATCGCTCGAATACCACAAACGGGTATTTTTCATGACGTTCAGCGACACTCACAATTAATGACTCGGTGGCTCTGTGTTGGCATTTAGTAACAATACGACATACAACTGTTTCAATTTCTGAGAATCAATTTTAGATGAACTCATATTATTATTCAAATTGGTTCATTTCTAAATTAAAGTGCATATTAATTATCCACACCGTGGTTCTGATAAAGAAGTGCTAGAAATCAGTACATGAATGGAAGCGGATATGTTCCGAGTCGTTGCGCCGAGTGTGGGGCGCAGCCGTACCCGGTCACTGCACGCTCATTGGCTGCACGCTGCAGGTGCTATAGAGCTGACCCTACTATCGATAACATTTAAGCACATTTTTAAATCAATTATTCGTAGTACATGCTGCAAGGCCTCACGAGTAGGCACCACTTTCTTGCCAGTTTCGTCCGGTTTCGGATTGAACATAATATAAATCTCCTAATGATACTGAAACAGAGGTTGGAATTGAGTAGGGATGAACACTGCTATAATTGTCAAATAAGATGGATGGCTATTTCTGCTCGAAGAGTCCCTCGCGCTGGCTCGCGATGCCCCTTACCACAAGCCGCTACGCACTCTCGTATTTATTAACTCATCTAGAAAGAGAGATTGGCCGTAAGTGCAGTTGTTGTTAACTAACAATACTAAAAATGTATTCAACTCTCATATTAGTTGCTTTATCTTTTAAGTGATTAAATTATTTTTATGATTTCTATCTCGAAAGCGAAGTGCCCTCGTTATAGAGATAGGGATGTTATTGATGTTATTGATGTGTGTATGGATTTTATCTAAAAACGGGATCAGAATGCTTCTTCGGGAAAGCAGCACAGCACCATAGCCATAGTCCTCTTATTGTGACCGCTTCGAATTACATTCCCGCAACGGATGACGGGGTAGTGCACAGCTACCCATACCACCTAGAACCACTCATCCAAAATGCGTTTCTAAACAATTTTTTTTGTCATAAACCATCCGGTTCTGGATCGAACTCCCTTTCACGGAGTTTCTAAAGCGCTCTAACATATCCTTCTTCAATTCATGCTTGCGGAGAGTACTTAGTGGTAGGGAGTAGCTTGACTCTGCCTCTCGCATTGCTGACGTCCGAGCGGCGGTAACCACTCATCATCAATTTAAACTAAACAATGCGTTTGTATTTCTTCAACCATCAAACAATAATTTCTTGAATTATATCATAAGTACATATAATGTTACAATACATAACTTAGATACACAACAAAGATACAGTAACTTAGTTACAGGGCACTTAAATTACTAGATCAAACGGGGTGGTCCGGTAAATTATAGCCGCTGTTCCAATGCGTGCGGTGTACATCGACTAGTAGTAGCTGCATAATACTAAATACATCATGCACTCATTTGCCAATACTAGGTATGCAGACTTAGTTCTGTTAACTGGCGTGTGACATTTAACTAGCAGCAAGTTACGAAATAGGATTCTCTCAGCCTTCGAACCCTTTTACCGTGCGTTCACAGAATGTGCACTATCCACGGACTATCACTCGTGTCGTTGTGTAACTCGATGGCCGCTCAGAGGACTCGCTGAACTTAATGATCGCCTTTCTAAAAGCAGGGGCTTACTTGCAAAATCATTACGTTTTTGTTTGAAACATCGACATTAGTATTGTGTTGGTTTTGTGGTAGTTGTAAGTGTAGGCTCCAAATCTAATAAATTGATGATTAATAGATTTTACTCGCATTAATGTACATAAAATCAATCCCTCGGGAAACGTTCTATATTATGAACGAGAGGTAGTCTTATTCCTTTTCGATTGAGTAGTTAAGACAATATGGTGTAATAAATAGTTCAAATCTATAAACTCACTTCGTTATTATATATTTTATTGGTATGGATTTACCAGCATCATTAGGGATTACTATTGTAATGTAAATATTCACTTAGTAATGAATATACAGTCGTTTTTTGTCTAAGTCGACATCAGGATGTTAATGCCAGATTTTAACTGTCAATGACACAGGTATACACAGCTAAGTAAAAATATTTTCCTGTAGTTTTAGTAGGAAACCGACATCCGAATCAAGAACAGCCAGATCCTCAGTGTAAATAACATTAAAAGAAATACGGGGCGGGGATTCGGACACGGATCCCAGATATAGGTACTCAAGGATACTATTCACTAAAAGAAGAGTCGACTAATATACAAGTTGAGCAGTAAAATTCCAAAAATATTTGTCAGCGTGCACTCAATGGTTTTTTTCCTACCTATGCTGATAGTCTTGAGAGGCTACTTCAGCTTCACCCTAACATCTAGGTGAGCTTACGCGGCTCAAACCGTTGTATTGCTAGCACTGGCCCTAGCAAGAGCAGTGCTTCGCAGATTTAACAATTTACCACCGGATCGGAATCGTGACCCACTGAGAAGATCCGGCGAGAAACTCAGTGGGCTGTGTCTGTGGGCCAATTCGCGGATGGTGACCGGTGACCGGTACCTAAAAGCACCGTTAATGGAACGGGAGAGCAATGGTAAGAACGAGGCTGTAACTAAGCGCAGGTTTCCGCGCTAAGACTGTGATGTGTACTCTTCCTATTAACGGTCTATTAATATAGCTGCGGTCTCGGTTTCATATAAGTCAGTAGTTGCTGTAAACGCCACACGAAAACCACTTTCAGTTGAGCCATTAGCTCGTATGTGTGTTTACTGAATTTGGAATGCGTAATGTGCAAAAATCTAAATGAAACCAATATTATTGAAACAGTGAGACCTACTGCAAAGTGCTCAGACCGAGCTGGACTTGACGAACAAAACTGCAAACCAAACCCTGATTGTAGTTCCCACTACAATAATCGATTGGTTATCATTTATGAAATCCTTGGCACCGATATGTCTGTGGATAACGCCGTAATAGCACAAACGTTTATAATTAATTACAGCTCTAATCAAATCGGTGTTAATAGTCATTATTTCTTAATTGCATTGTGGAGATGTCTTTTAATTAAAAATATCTATTATATTATTTTGATGAAATATGATGTGACAGTTCATTGTAGTCCATGGAAGTTGATCTTCGATGTTCAGTGAAAAGGTTACATTGATATTATTATTGTTTTAACTTATGGATTGGCTAATATGTAATTTTATTTTAGAAGATTAATGATGTCTCAATCGGTCTTAATGTAAGTTAAGAAACGACAATGAAGGATAGGCCAACTAAATACCACCTTAATTAAATTGGTTTTATTATAGTTGGCGTGCACTGTGATTCGGCTTGGCCTACGTCTACCATTGAGACGTTGTTCTTATGCAGAAAAGGCTTTGTATTCATATTTCAAGGCAGGCAATGTCATTTTCATTTCTATAGCCGTAGCGCCAATGTGTAGGCACCTTTCGATTCCTTAGAATGTGAAACAAAACAAGTTACACGTCATTATTTTCATTAAAACGAAGAGCTCTGGATCGTGTTAGCTCGAGTACTGTAAGTGCAAGTGGTCAAGTGTGTGCGCGCCCGTTATGTCAATTACATAGACATGTCTATACAGCTAGCGGTTGGATGCCGAAGCTGGGACCAAGGTACGCCGACCGCGCACGCCATTATTCCAACGTTAATTTTTATTTAAGTGATGTACTTTTACAAATTAAATTTAGAATGCGTTTACTTACCAAGGTCTTAAGCAAATCTTTGATTTCAACAATAAGTAATGTTAATTTTAAGGATTGCTAAAATGCTGTGAAAAATTCGATGTGATCTGTTGTATAAAACACATTTATATAGAGATAAGCAAGAGTATGTCATTGAGGATCGTACTTTAAAATTCTATGAAGAGGTAAGTGGTAGTAAATAAGGGGCTGAATTCATACCTCTATAGTAACATAATATTACCGGATCTCTTTTTCCATTGCTATCTGCTTGGTGATAACCATCAATTACTGTACAAAAATCGTCGTGGTTTTATTGTAAAGAAACTACTGCAACAATAAACAATAAAGCTCCTTATGCAATAACATCTCACCGATTAGAAAATTTTGCATACACTATGTTTGTATTTGTGTATTCACGCATACAAAAGGCGAATGCTATAGCAGAGTTACGAAATGTTATGTTCTGTCATTATTTACGCAAATTTCTTTAGTAATCTCAGTATTTTTGTAACAAAATAAAAACACGCAAATAATATATTTTATCCAATTTTTTATTGACTTTTACTGAGTCACCCTCAGATAGCTTTGTGCATAGTTAGACTAAAGTTTAGCCTTTAAAGACCTTGTTATCAAGTATCTTCTTTATTTCGATGCAGTGGCACAATCTCTAACTGGCATTCGTTCTCATCATACTACACCATATACACATAATACACAAAGAACATCGCAAGGGAATCGCACGCGCCTATACATGGTCCTAAAAGTATTAACCTAAGGAGACGCTGAGTGCTCCATTCTTCTTCTTCTTCCTATTCGTACACTCTTGACAGAGTGGTCGTGGTCATGCATCAGTCGGATCCTGCGATACCGATGCTCTCGCGATGCGACGCCATGTGGCACGATGTTTCGCAGAGTGAGAGCAAACATTTATGTTGGAGTGAGTAAAAGATTTTATGAGGTCGGTCCATCGTGTTGGAGATCGTCCGCGAGATCTTTTGCCCTCGACTTTCCCTTGCACCACCAACCGCTCAATGGAGTCCTCATTACGAGTGATGTGCCCGAAGAACTTGAGGATTCGTAATTGGACTGTTGACGATAGTCTCTCCTTGATGTTGAGCTCTTTCAGGATCGAAATGTTGGTACGGTGCGCGGTCCACGGAATTCTGAGGAGACGTCTCCAACACCACATTTCTAGTGCGTCGATCTTACGACGGTCTTGCATCCTCAGCGTCCACGTCTCAGCCCCATACAGAAAGATTGGAAAGACCAGGCATCTCATTAACCGAACTTTTGTATTTTTGGTTATTCTGCGGTCTCTCCAAATCTTTGTTAGCCTCTCAACTGAGGATCTTGTCACGGCGCAACGTCTTCGGATCTCATCTTCGCAGCCTCCAGCGTTGGTGATAGTGGAGCCTAGGTATACATAGATATTAACTACCTCGCATCCCGCTATATGTTGGACTTCCGGTTGGTTGATGTTAGCACTATCTACGATCATCATTTTGGTATTATCACGATTGATCGCAAGTCCAAAATCCAACGCTGTAGTCTCCAGCCGGCGAAGAAGCACCTCGATTTCGTCTCTGGTTGACGCCAAGAGGGTAGTATCATCGGCGTATCTCAAGTTTGATATTTTCCGACCACCAACGGATATTCCTTTATCCCAATCTTCAAGAACTATCCGCATTATATACTCTGTGTATATATTAAATAAAAGAGGAGATAGTATGCAGCCCTGCCTAACGCCTGCCTGTGTGCTGAAGCGTTCGGAGTCAAAACTGTCAACACGAACAGCGGCCGTGCCATCTTCGTACAGACGTCTGATGGTGTGTACAAGATGTTGCGGTACACCCATTTCCGTCAGTACCAACCACAGCTTCCACCACTTGACGGTATCAAAAGCCTTTCGGAAATCCACGAAGCACACATATAGGCTAATATTAAATTCTCTGGCCTTTTCTACAATTTGCCACATTACGAGTAGTTGCTCTCTTGTGCCTCGACCTTTTACAAAACCTGCTTGCTCGGGGGCGATCTCTCGGGACAAGTAACCTTGGAGCCTCGTGTTAATTATGTGCAGCATGACTTTACTGGCGTGGGATACGAGAGAAATTAGTCTGTAGTTATTGCACTTCTTCGTTGATCCCTTTTTGTGAAGTGGAATGAATATCGAATGTGACCAATCGCTCGGCCAAACTCCAGTGACCCAAATTCGACAACAGATGATGTGCAGTATATCCACTCCGATTTCCCCCATGGCTTTTATTGTCTCGATGGGGATTTCATCAAAACCTACAGCCTTATTCCGTTGAAGGTGGTTGATAGCTGCTCGCACCTCGTCCTTTAAAGGCATCGGCTCCAGTTCCGAGGGTTCACTGTAGGTCATTGAGATCTTTGTTGTGGTGTCAGTAAACAGAGACTTGCAATAGTCTTTCCAAGCGCTAACAATCTTTTTGATCTCAGTGACAGTATCTCCAGACGCATTCTCAATAGCCAAAGTCTTTGGCTTAAATTGACGAGTTATAAGTCTGATTTTCATGTGTAAATCTTTTGTTTCAAAATTTTGAGAATGCCTTTCCACCTCTTCACATATTGATTGTAGCGCTGTGTTTCAGTCACGACGGCAAGCAGCCTGTATGGCGGAACTCATGACGTTCAACTCCTGCATTCTGGCACCGCCAGCCTTAAGCTCTCTACGCTTCTCAATTAAGTCCCAGGTCTCGGTAGACATCCAATGCTGCCTTTTCTTGGATTTCTTTTTGGGCTGTGATTCGTGCACGACATCTTTTATAAATTGCACGGTAGATTGCCAGAGGTGATCGACGCTCACTTCCTTGCTGCAGTTTTCGTACCAGCACTGTTCCATATCCTGAAGAGACTGGACAAACGAGTTTCTATCAATGACTTCTAAGCGTTTGACAATTTTTCTAATTATAGGTCTACGCAGTCTGATCCTCATATTGCATATTAGCAGCTGGTGATCCGACGTGACATCAGCTCCCGGTAGTGTATGAGCGTTGGTTATTGAGCTTCTCCATCTTGTCTTGATCAGTATATAGTCGATTTGGTTGCGGTGCTCTCCGTTTGGGGAGGTCCAAGTATACAGTCTTCTGGGGTGGTGTTTGAAGGCTGTATTCATTATTGTTAAGTTATTATCTGCCGCAAACTGAATCAACCGTTCTCCTCTACTGTTCCTGCAACCAAGACCGTAGTGACCCACGATATTTCGTAACCCTACATCCAAAACAGTGGTTCCAACCTTTGCGTTAAAGTCGCCGATAATCATCAGTATCTCTCTTTTTGGGATGTTGTATAAACAAGCCTCGAGTTGATTATAGAAGTTCTCAATTTTTTCCTCAGTAGCGGCGCTAGTAGGGGCGTAGACCTGAATGATATTCAGTGCACATGGTGAAGCACTGAGTTTCATGGTGATGATCCTATCGCTGACAGGATTATAGCCCAGGACCGACTCAGTCCAGAGCTTGGGTATTACGATACCCACTCCGGCAAAGCTAGATAATTCATTTCCTGAGAAGTAGATGGTGTGGTTCTCCAGGTTTCTGTGCCCACTCTCTTTCCAATGCGTCTCACTTAGTCCCGTAATAACCGTATTACATCGCTCAAGTTCGTGATCCAGTACGTGGAGCTTTCCTTCATCGATGAGGCCTCTCACATTCCACGTTCCGATGCGGATATCATTACGTAATTGGAGTTTTGTTGTTCTTCTTCCAGTGGCATAATTTCCATGAGGTGCCTGGTCGCCTGCTCCCCCATGGCCGGTAACCAATTTCACACCCCGGTTCCCGGACAACTTAGGGCGCCGGTCGCTACTCGGATCGCAACGCACACTTTTACTCTTATAAGACCTGCTCATGACTCTCGTGGGAAATTAGTGCAGTGGTTTCCCGTTGCCTTCTGCACCAGCACTTTAGGGGGTATTTGATCCCCAAGGTTTCTGACGCCTCTTCCGTACAGGTTGCCCTGACGGGTGTGTATGGTTATACCGCCACTGCTCGGTCGCCATTGCCCCGTTGGTTTTCTAGCAGGGAGCACCACGGTAACCTGTTGGTCACCGCCCCCATCCGGCGCGTGCAGGTGGGGTTGACAATAGGGCCGGTGAAGGTAGCATTCCGATCTCCCCTTACTCCCCCAGTGCTCCAATACGTCAGCTAATAATTATGTACATTTGAAATTCATAATTAGTAAATAATTAATGACACAAAAAGCGGGTGCGAGTATTGCACGCTCGGTGAAATCAAACGGCACACAACACGCTAGAGAAATTCTCAACTTAATGAGTGCATCCACTCATTGCAACGTTAGTAGCCATATAAAGTTGATAAGCCGTCCTCATTTATATAACGTACATACTTATATACATTAGAATTTAACTTGTAACAAATTATTGTAGACTTTATTTATTATTATTTATATTGCCCTTGTAAGCAAACGAGAATACGGCCCGCCCGATGGTGAGTGGTTACCGTCGCCCATGGACTTCAGCAATACCAGGGGCAGAGCCGCTGCCTACCGCGCTGACTTTTCAAAAGCTTATAACTTAGTGGTATCACGCACTCGATTGCATTCGTATTACTGTTGCATTTCTTTCAACTGCTGTCATATCGGTTTGACTAGGCTAAAATCTTTAATCTGAAACTACGCAGTGACTTAAGCGACGCAATTAATTTTGGCTGCGGAGCCTATTGTGTTTGAGTGCAGTTTGTACATCTGAGTCTACAGCATTAAAATCGTAAATTATCCAAAGTATGATATGAACAGCTGAAGAGACAGCGAAAGTAGGTCGTTTCTGCACACTACAATACAACACCAGAAAAATGTACTACAATGTACACACACCCATTGTTGGTGCGTCGTATCAATCAACACTAAGCTCTCTCTGTGGCTGGCGCGGGCGTGTCAAGGCTGCTTGTGCTACGAGCACGGGCTTCGGTGTCCTCGTTTGTATTCCCAACCATTGTTTTAACTTTCTGTATAACTCAACAATAAATTAGTCTAAGAAAATTTTTGGTATTTTATTTTATACAACCTAAGGGTTTCAACTGAGCACGTAGTAGTAATATTACGACGTGAAGTGTTGCTGATGGTTACCCTTATAATGATAGCCCTAATGAATTTGAAAACACGAGTCCCCAAGAATAAGAAAGTACTCGTGCAAAACCAATAGCTTATCTGCCAAGATGTAGCTGTGATCATTCTGTTTCTGTACATTTCTGAAAACTTGGAACTTGGACATCGGCAAAAAATTAAGATTCTATCAAAATACTGAAAATCATCTCACAATGAGCGGTGTCATCGACAGTTTGTAGGTGAGGGTTACAGCTATCAGACAGCTCCTAGATTACTATAATTATTGTTGTCGCGGTGACGGTACGGCCATGCGATCTGTCGTTTAAGGATGGGTACTAATTGTTTTTCGGAGGAAGCATTTTGACATCCGACGTCGTTTAGAACGTCCTTCACGTTCAGATACCATATTCTAAATAGCTGTCATCTACTCTACAAGGGTTTCATAAGTTGTTTAAATTATTTATTTATTTGTTGATTGTACAAATTTAGTAGTAGAGTACCTTATTGTTCCAAATTAATTAAATTAAATCATTGAGTTCAAATACATTACAGTTTGTTGTTTCAACTGTTTTTGTTATTGTATTCGACGAACGTTATTTAATTATTTGTTCTGTATACCTAATTGTAATTAGTCTATAAAGGGATTTTTAATATGTTAACAAAAAAGATAGGTGTTTTTTTTTATTGTCCTTGTAGGCAGACGAGCATACGGCCCACCTGATGGTGAGTGGTTACCGTCACCCATGGACTTCAGCGATGCCAGGGGCAGAGCCGAGCCGCTGCCTAACAAAAAAGACAAGTCCGTTCTATATCCGACTTTATCCAAACTATGGGCTCTGTTTGAGCCCACTGGTATAGGAGAAATACAGCAAGAGCAGCATACATTCAGTCATGGTGTCACCTAGTTCAAATGATCTTTTTTTTTCTTTCGATTAGGCATCTTTGTATTTGATCTTGGTTTAAATTATTATTCCTATGTAATATATTCTATCATTTATTCAATACTTTGGAAATTTAAATACCTTATACATAGTTCGCAGTCATGTCGTTTCTTTAAAATTCGATAATGAACATTTTGAGTCTTTCAAGCATTCAGAGATCTTAAGGGATCAAGAATCATAAGTCTCTTAATTAGAAGTAGTCTGAATTAATTATTAATTTTCCATTACAGCGAACAACAAGAGAGTCACAACGCCTAGTAGTACAAACGCGACCAGGGATTCGCAATTGTTTTCGTTGCTTGCTGCTCGAAGAAGGTTGCTCCTCAGCGGAAGACTGACGTCACACATTAATACCTTAGCTGCTATAACACACAAGCCTCATAAGTACGTATACCATTTTAAAATAGAATTCTAGAGAAAAAAATTTAACTTAGGCAGCAAAGTATTAATATCTTGCTAAAATACATTTGTAAGAGTAAAGTAAAGAATGTTTTAATGTTCACGAATTTACATTTTGATATGTAAAGATACAAAAAGCATGTAGATGTTTTCTTATAAATATTAATACTTACCTGCAGGATTCCGGTACCAGTATAATTCCGAAACTTGATATACTCGTATGTAAGCTCACCAGACATCGTAGCCCTTAGGCCACGACGATTTCAACTAAGGCAGCTTTGTGAAGTTATGTTTTAATACACCTATTATTTAATTTTCTTAGTTTTTATACTCTTTTCCAATTACTTTGAAAGATTAACCAAAAAAATATATTAGTATCTTACAGTAAAGGTGAGCTTCGTTTGCTTAAGTTTGACGATAAAAACTTGTGATGTTTTTACTTTTCAGAACAAATACAACGTTCGCCCACCTAGAAGTAAAACATGGAAACAGCTCTTTGGTAAGGAAAGTAATCTTTGATAATTCAAGCAGAGAGGCTGGCACTCCTGTGACGCTCAAACTCATCACTACAGATGGAAGCAGGGAAACAAGACAAGATATTAAGCCACATGAAATTAGACATATTTTTATACCTAAATTAAGCCCAGAAAATAGGAATAGATCAGGGTATAGAAGACGAGAACCAACTAGTATACTTAAAAGCGTTCTGATTCCTGAACAAGCGACAGAAGGTAATATAGTGTATGTTCCACCAGATAAAATAGAAGAAGAAAAAGATGTTGATTTAGATCCAGAAGAAGAATTCCAAGTAGACGAATCCAATCATGGATTGTATTTATTAAATTATTCTGACACTGATAATGTCACTCAAGGACCAGATATAAATAAAACTACTATCAGTAACGAAATAGTCAAAGAAAATACTTCTGCTATAATTAAGCCAACTACCATTATAATTGTTGAAGATTCCAAAGAAAATGACACTATTGAGTCTAAGGAGGATGAAATTACTGAAATCAATACTATAGCAAATAGTACAGAACAAAAAAATTATACGTTGGCTAAAAATGATCTTGGGAAAACTGAGAATCAAACTTTGTTTTTGTCGGATGAAATTTACAATCATTTTAGACCTCTAGAAACAGAATTACCAGTTGAAGATATGGCACCGTTTATATATTTTGGGAAAAAATTGGGCGGTACCGGCATTAGTGATAATTTAACAAACTCTCCATCTTTTTCCGCCTCCACAAAAACAATAAATTATTTGGCTCCACCCCAAGAGAAAAGAAAGTTCAATTCTAGGTATTCCGCCACAGAGAAATATAAAAATTCAAATGCCGATGAAGATGAAATCAATGAAGATATGGATGTGTCAGTTGTTAAAAATATTATTGAGAAAAACAAAGTTAGAAATACAGTAAAAGGGCCAGCCCCAGCAAGACATGTCGGGCTAGTTAATGCCTATAGAAAACTAACTACTACTACTACTACTACTACTACACCATCGACTACAAAATCTCCTAACTTCGCTCAGTTGAATGTTACTGAACGTATTGTTCAAAACGTTGCACTAAGCACTGTTGAAAAATTAAGAAATACTAGTAATAACAGTACAAGTACTGATATTGCGACCAAATTCAATTTTGACAATGGGACAAAAGATTATGCCCCAAGGTATAATGCTACGACGTCGAGAAATTTCACACGCAATTACTTCAATTTGCGACGACGACCAACTAAACTGATCGCTTCACCTACGACAGAAGTTAAACCGACTGTCACTGTTAATACGACAACTGAAAAGGTCGCAACCGCAGTGTACACTGCAGTGGTCACTTCTGTATCTATTACCTCTTCTATGAAGGGACAGAATAAATCAGACGCAACAGATGATGCTGCTAGCAACACGACTGACGTAGGAGATACTATTGTTCAAAACGCGACCTCTCCTAAAAGCATACCAGGTAATGAAACCGAAACGACAACCGTTGCCCCTTCAACTATAAGACATCATAGATTTCGAATTAAATTAAGAACAAGCACACCTAGTGGAATCTCTAAATCAAAACCAACTGAATCGGCAACTACTAGTGAACTGTCTACAACAAATAGTGAAAAAGATGAGTCAGTATCGAGAATAACTGAAACACTGACGAGTTTGTTACAACAAACTTACGAGAATACAACTTTAGTGAGCACGATACGGCCAAGGAGTGCCCATAGAAGGAGAAGGCCGACAACCACTACTACAACCTCTACGACTTCCTCAGCACCAACCACTATTACTCCAAACGATACAGGTATAACACATTCGACAGAACTACCGGCAACCACACAAAATATCGAATCAACAACATTCAAACCCTTCACAGTAACTTCAATGAAGTCCTCTGAATCGAGTTCAAAACCCCTATCAGTTTCGAAAAACACTACACTTGTTGAATCAAAGGTGGTCAATCTATCAAATAGCATCGAAAATTCAAGTTCTCAGAATGGGGTTGTTATTGAAGCTGAGAAAACATACACAGCATCTTATGTGTTGGCAGGATTGGGTTTCTTGCCTGTTGCAGCTATCATAATATTTGTTCTTAGAAATTTATTGAATAAGAAGACCAAAGAAATAGACACGGAGTACGAAGGGTATTTCGATGACGCTGAGGTTAAGAAGGAATCTCCTATCACTCCGGTGGCGAGGCCTCCGCTACCTCCACCCACCAAACCTGATCAAAAATGGGAGTTCCCGAGAAATAAGTTAAGACTACAGACGTTACTGGGCCAAGGGAATTTCGGGCAGGTTAGTTCTCACATTCTCATCTTAATTTTTTCATTACTGAATGACAGCAAACGAGCTCAGGTCGCAAATGGATGAAACCCACTGCCACATCATTCGAGATTTAGTACGTATTTTGAATTCATGGTTTAGATAGTAGATAATAAGACGTCCAGTGCATTCGTATCGAGCGATGCGATTGTGCCGGTGTTCAAATTCCACAGACAGGTACAAATTTTTCTAATAGAATACGTACCTAATAAATGTTTACGAATGACTTCCACGGTGAAGGAATAAAATTTTGTAGTAAAAATCAAACCCTACCCTTCGCGTAAAAACAGGTGGTGGGGCGTCATTGGAGCCCGTTCCACATTAGGTACCACCACCTTGGTTGTTTCTGTCGTACACTTATGCGTTTCGGTTCCAAGATTGGGGCAGCTGTTGTACTGTACATAGATACTTAGAGCTCTATTGTTTTTAGTGTATCGTAGTAGGTATAGTTTGATTGATGCTCTAGAAATAATCATACACGGTATATGATAATTGTTATGTTTCGGTAATATTACCTACAGAAACCAAATGATTAGAACCCAAAATCTATCAACGAACTATTACTTGCCGCTTCTGGAATGATAAACACATCCTTTAAAGTTGTAAAATAAAAATTTCAGGTCTGGAAAGCAGAGGCAGATGATTTAAACGGGCACGACGGGCTAACCAGACTAGTGGCAGTGAAAACGATCAAGGAAACGGCATCGCAGAAGGAGAAACAGGAGCTACTCCATGAAATCTACATCATGCAAAAGATCGGGACGCACCCCAACGTCGTCACGTTACTTGCCTGTTGCACTGAACAAGGTAAACTCGCACGGTAACTGTAACAGAGGATTAGATCTTATATTAGATAGACGTCGCTACATAAAAGCTCAATATTACTAGGACAATGTTCAAATTTTTACGAATAATGTCTTAGTCGTATTCAGAAAGTCTCTTGAAAATCAAAGATAGTAAATAATAGTTTAAAAAAACTAACAAAATGCGCTTTTATAGAAAATCCAACTAAAAAATAGAAATTTTTTTTTAATACATTTGAATTAAAAATAGTGTAAGAAAAACATTATTTTAATGTAAAAAAAGCGTGGGGTGCATGGTATCATGAGTATAAGGGTTGTAAGCTTGAGGGTAGATATTATCTTGTTGAACACCAAGTAAAACGATGTCACTTTTGGATTCCTGATTTAATCAACAATATGTTATCTTAACAATTCACTTTAACACTTGTCCAACTTTAACCAGTACGTACAACAGTTACTGAATCACATAACGTAACAACGATATAGTAAGTGCACCGGGCAAACGCAGTCCAACGAATGTTCATTTCAAGGCACGTTCCGCCTTTTTATACTAGCCGGCGCAGCTGGCTTATGAGTCACTTCTGTTGCAGCTGTTGTTTACGAGTGGAACGACACGGCCGGCGCACCTGGCTTGTGTGAGTCACTCCTATTGCACGTGCTATATAACATAAATATCGTTAACGCCGTCACGGCCATACTGACGTGCGCTCGTCCTCGTGCGCGCATTCTTATGGTATGTCTGTGAACAACAAACGTGTTCGTTCATCCTGACATTAACGGATGCAACTTAAAACGTGGTCTATGATATTAACAATCTAGTACGGTTCGGTTCGCATAATTCTTCAGAAAATCCTATACTGGCTATAAATAACCTTCAGACTGCTTACATACCTGGGCCAGTTCATTTAAAACTCTTCAGGTATGTAAGTATGTCCCTTTTAACTTAGACCGGAATTGTTATCCCTTCAGTTTTTCGAACTGGACCGGATAACGCTAGACCGAATCGCAATCCCTGTAGCTAATTGTTGTGGCTAATCTGGATGAAAATCCCTATAGCCAAGCCATTGGACCGGACAGACCCTTCAATGACTTCACACTTTTTTTTTTTTTTTTCTCTTTTTTTTTTTTGCTTGTCCGGATTAACATCTCTCTAGCCACATACAATTCTCTCTTTTTTTTTTTTATCTGCGTGTACGGTAGCGTTTGTTAAAGCATTTCTTAAACCAGAACATTTATACGGAATTTCTTCAGAAATAGTGCGAGACCGACCATCGTTTTCTACATTTCCAACACCTGCACCTGAGGTGCCTGAGCTTACAGACATTGTATCACTACCCACAGACTATGTTTGCTGTATCGCTATTTGCGGACAAAAATGTCGCTTCTATTGTCAGTGATAGAGTCGTCATCATTAAGATCAGTTTCATGAACAAGATTAATTAACCCATCTGTGTACGCCGTCACGTCATCGTCACTTAATTTTCAGAAATTTCTAGTAGGCCTGACGGGCCTCGAGGTATTTCACGTAAGTTTTCATGGGGAAATTTGTACACTCTATTAGAACTATTTACATGTCTCAATTTATACCTATCGTTTTCCAAAACTGCAGTAATGTTGAAGGGACCTTTACATTTTCGGTCAACTTACGAAAACAAAATCCCCAGCGGAAAAGAGGTTGACTTTAGCTTTGCCTCGACTAAACCAAGCTTCTGTTTGTGCCCTTTTTTTTATGTTTTCGCCAGTCTTCGACCGTGCTAAATCAAGATCTGATCTAGAGGGATTATCACTCTGTTGAAACTTTAAGATATTTCAAGTGAACTACCCTGAACGGCAAACGTCTATTCTATTGGAGTAAACCCTGTTACTCGACAACGTGCACTATTAAGGGCGAGTTGAATATCCCCTAAGTGGTCTTACCATCATGATTGGTCTAAGTTACTTTCAGATCAAAGAGTGACTTGTTCATGAAACCGCTTACCATTGAATAAATTACTATGACTTTGTTTTATAAGACTACATTCTGACCCTGAATGGAACGTAAAGGGGAAGCCAAAACCACTTATCTGTAACACACTGAAGCTCTGGAACACACGTTGACGTCTCTGGTTGCACCTGCCACAGCACCTGGAGCAGTGTCGTTTTTCTTGTAGCGCATGGAACACCCAGAAGCTACATGACTCGCATCACCGCACACGTAACAGCTGACTTGCAGGCGAGAGCCGGGTGCCCCCGGATGAGGAGGTTGTTCAGGTTTTGCTGGAATATCGAAAAAAGTTTGAGAGCAGTATCTGTCGCAACACCCTTCGGCACGATGCCCAGGTTTTCCGCAGAAATGGCAGCTTCCACGGAAAAAAACTTCGAGAGCGTTTTGGTTCTTTATCAGGATCTTCGTTTTTTCTTTTGAGGGTAAAGCCACGTAATGTGTGAAATAGACGATTTTTTGTGGTAATAACGACAGAGTTCAATTCCCGACGGATTCTTTCATCACACTGCGACAGTATTGATATAACAAATCCGGTGGCTATTTGTTCTGGCACATTAGCGTCGGGAATCTTCTTTATAAGTTGCCATAGCCGGATACCGGCTTCAGCTGGTCCCTTTTTGCTTTCCATTTCAAATTTAATAACCAGGTCGAAGTGGTCTTGCATCATTAGATAATTTTGTCAGCATCTCTTTAATAGTAGGCCAGGATATCTTACCAGGCTGTATTTTTGCGAGGCAAGTAGCAGCTCGAGCCTTAAGCGAATGTGTGAGAGTCAAAATTAAATCGACACCATCCAATACTTCAACTACTTTAAACGGCCCTTTAAACTTCGTATCTAATTTCGTTTGATTATGCTCTTCGTATTAATGTGTGGACGAGCTCACAGCCCACCTTGTGTTAAGTGGTTACTGGAACCCATAGACATCCACAGCGTAAAAGCACCACACACCTTGAGATAGAAGTTCTAAGGTCTCAGTATAGTTACAACCGCTGCTCCACCCTTCAAACCGAAATACACCACTGCTTCACGGCAGAAATAGGCAGGGTGATGGTACCCGTGCGGTCGATGGCACTATACGGAGCACCCGTCTGGTGCCACGTCCTTACCCGCGAGAACGTCGCCGCGCTGCGACGCCGGCAGCGCGCGATCGCAGTCAGAGTTATTCAATGATACCTCACAGTCTCCTACGAGGCGGCGCGCCCTAGCGCAAGTGCAGCCGGAGCGCGGGGGCTCCAATATCGGCAGTCCGTGCTGGAGGCGTGGTCTCGTCGTTTGGCGGACCCGTCGGCCGGCCTCCGTACCGGCGAGGCGATCTGCCCGGTTCTCGCGGACTGGGTGGGCCGCGACCGCGGAAGTCTCACCTCCGGCTACCTGTGCAGACTCACAAGACATTTTACCACCATGCAAACTTCTTACCGCAACAAATCTTACCAGCCACCACGCAAACTACAATTTTACGGGTTCCACCTCTCTTACACGATGTTACTCCCACACTGAGGAAGCCAACCGCGAACACATGTCAAGCACGCACAAGCACGCACTTCACCGGAAAAACCTGCATCCGCCAGCGGAACCCGAACACCGCCGCATCGCCAGACACGAACGCACCGGACGTCTTATCTTACAGGTCACGACGACTTCAGATGTGTCAATTTTTCTTCCCCACGGAAACTTGCTTGCTTTCTTGTTTGCTTGCTTGCTGGAGCCCGAAGTCATCGAACGTGTAGTGTTATTGATATTGAATCGAGTAGATTCTAAAATTTCAGGGACAATTCACAGTCTCATGTCCTGGTTTACTGTACTAGTGCCATGTAACTCTAGCAGTAGTCATTGGCTTAAAAACGATTCGTGTCGGAACTACCCACTCGTCATGACAGATCCATTATTGCGATCGAAGTTTCACTTGAGATTTGCACTTGCCTTAATTTCTTGCAATAGCTTGTTACGTGTTGTATTTCCGTTAGTAAATGCCATGTGATGAAGTCGACAGTCAAACTGGGCAACATGAGCCAGAACGTAAGATGTGACGATTTCTTCGTGGCTCAGATCTTCCATCGAGGTAACAGAGACGTTATTACACGACTTACGTATGCTGCATTCACGCTCTTGTGGCGTACCACTACTAGTATTCTGATCTGCATCATGTTTTTTTGCTGTACTTCGAACATGTTCAAACACGTCACGCCAGTGAGAGTAGAGTCCTGATCTCACTTCTGATGTAAGCTTGAGGGTAGATATTATCTTGTTGAACACCAAGTAAAACGATGTCACTTTTGGATTCCTGATTTAATCAACAATATGTTATCTTAACAATTCACTTTAACACTTGTCCAACTTTAACCAGTACGTACAACAGTTACTGAATCACATAACGTAACAACGATATAGTAAGTGCACCGGGCAAACGCAGTCCAACGAATGTTCATTTCAAGGCACGTTCCGCCTTTTTATACTAGCCGGCGCAGCTGGCTTATGAGTCACTTCTGTTGCAGCTGTTGTTTACGAGTGGAACGACACGGCCGGCGCACCTGGCTTGTGTGAGTCACTCCTATTGCACGTGCTATATAACATAAATATCGTTAACGCCGTCAGGGTTATTTTGATAATATCCTGAAATATTCAATTTTTTTGTTGGATTTTCTATAAAAGCGTGTTTTGTTAGTTTTTTAAAACTATTATTTATTTTTAATTTTTCAGTTGAATTTAAATTTTTTCAAATTTTTTTTTTCAATTTTTTTTTAAATATTGGTTTGTCATCGGTCTGAAGCTAATAAAAGCGTATAAAAAATAATGAAAAACCAAAATGGTGTTTTCCAGAGCCATATCTGCTGATAATGGAGTACGTGATGTGCGGCAAGCTGCTGACGTACCTGCGGGAGCGCCGCGCGCGCCCAGACAGGTTCGCGGGCAGCGGCGCGCTCACCTCGCGCGATCTCACTGTGTTCGCCTACTGCGTCGCCAGGGGGATGGACTATATCGCCTCTAAGGGGGTAAGAACTTCAACCAATTCATGTCATTATTATTATCATCATCATCATCATCAGCCCACAATCGACCACTGCTGGAATAGGCCTCTTCCAATCCACACCGCTGAGCCCGGTCTTCGGCTCTCCTCATCCACTTCTTGCCGGTCATCGTTCGGAGTTTATCGCACCATCTAGCCAGGGGGCGTCTTACGTTACTTCTTCCACTACGCGATCTCCACTCTACATTATTATGAACATACAGAAACACCAATAAAATGCGACATTTTATCTTTTTGATATTCAAAGTCAATTTTTTTTTAATATTTATAATAGTAAAATGCAAATGATAGAACTAAAAACGACACAAGTAAAATAAACATAAAAAAGTAACAGAAAGTCCCTTCGCACTGGTGTTCGTTATCAGATAATTGTAATTGACTGAACACGTATTCTACGATTGCATACCATTAAACCATAGGTGAACTTCTCTGATCAGCGATTTAACGATGCATGTATTTCTAAATTAACTTAAATTTCGTTTGGAGAAACCCATGAGCGGTAGGTGACTTACCTGCAACCTGCCTGTCATTGTAAGACATGCTGTTTCTGATGGGTGGGTCGTAAGCTCATCTATCTTTAGCGTTTGAGGGACAACCTAAGCAGTTAAAATAAAAGTGTGAAGTTAGCTGTTTGGAATCGTAAATCAGCTGAGTTGAAGTCGTCGTGTCCTAAAGGATAAGACGTCCGGTGCATTTGTATCTATCGATGCACCGGTGTTCGAATCCCGCAGGCGGGTACCAATTTTTCTAATGAAATACGCACCCAACAAATGTTCACGATTGACTTCCACGGTGAAGAAATAACATCGTGTAATAAAAATCAAACCTGCAAGATTATGATTTGCGTAATTACTGGTAGTAGGATCTCGCTTGAGTCTGCACGGGTAGGTACCACCACCCCGCCTATTTCTGCTGTGAAGCAGTAATGCGTTTCGGTTTGAAGGGTGGGGCAGCCGTTGTAACTGTATTGAGACCTTATATCTCAAGGTGGGTGGTGCATTTACTTGTAGATGTCTATGGGCTCCAGTAACCACTTAACACCAGGTGGGCTGTGAGCTCTTTCACCTATATAAGCATTAAAAAAATGACACCTACAATTTTATAACACGGTCAGCGTCATAAGGGGACATGCAGGTGTAGAGCTGACGTGGGGTTTACTCGTGCGTTATCAGTTGTTTTTGATCGTTAGATAGTGCACCGCGACCTGGCGGCCCGCAACGTGCTGGTGGACCACAACAAGCTGTGCAAAATCGCAGACTTCGGCATGTCGCGGTGCGCGGGCGCGGCGCGCAACCCCCGGACCGCGCTGCCGGTGCGCTGGATGGCGCCCGAGGCCCTGCTCTACTCGCACTACTCGCACCACTCCGACGTCTGGGCCTTCGGGATACTGCTCTGGGAGATCGTCACGCTTGGTTAGTATTTCTCAATACTTATTATTCTACTAGCTGTACCCGTCCGCTTCGCTGGCCGTTTAAAATTAACATTATTATTTCTCACCCCAACAAAGATTCTCATCATTAGCGCCCCCGCAACTTGTGTACGGAGTCCAACACTCGTATAAATATTAGTCTATCCATTAATAAATGTATTTTCTACATGGATACCAAGTTTCAAGTCAAACGGTTGCATGGTTCAGTAGTTATAACGGAACATCGGTAAAAACCACTGTAGGTTTATATATTAGTAAATAGATTAAGAGAAAAAGCTTACAACTTATGTACTTACTGCATGATTGAATTTGTCATTTTGGATTGGATTTGGATTATACGAAAACGTATCAATCAGTATAACATTATGTTGTTTATTAAATGACATGTAGTCGACGTTTCGTACTTACAATGCGCCCACCACCTTTAAAGCTTCAGTAGTGGATGCAGTAAGCCAGCATAATACTTTAAAAATGCTGCTGGCCGTTTTCTCTGAATCCCTTTTTCTTTTATGACACGTATATAAAGGGGTAGCGCGTTGCTTGTAGGCCGACACCACGCAGCTAAAAGTAATGTGATGTGATGCGTCAGGCTCGACTCCGTACGCGACGATGTCTGGTCGCGAGGTGCTGGCGGCGGTGACGGAGGGCTACCGGCTGGAGCGGCCGGCGCACTGCAAGCCGCAGCTGTACCGCGCCATGCACTCCTGCTGGCACGCCGACCCCGCGCAGCGCCCCGCCTTCTCCGCGCTCAAGGCGCAGCTCGCCGACCTGCTGCACAATGAGACCGCCGAGGGGAACTACGTCGACCTCGACTCGTTCTACCAGGACTCCTCCGTCTACAGCGACCCCTCCGCCATCATCCACGACGACGACGGGCTCTCCGCCGAGTACGACCGGGAGAGGCGCTGCTTTAGAGAGTCAGTTTGTTTACCTTTCTGTACCCAAATGTAGTCAAATTAAGCACCTTTCACCTAGCGCCGCGTTGGAGCGGTCGCAGCAGTCGGTGAGCGATCTCACACTACAATGTCAACAATGATCAGCACTAGTCAGCGATAAACTTAACAGTAACTACCTACCTATTAAATTATAGCGATACAGTTCCGACCCAGGCCAGCCGCTGCTCTCGTAAGGATCCAGGGTCGAGGAGCAGGCCGCGGCTACCTTCAATACTATAATAGCTATACGTTAACATTCATTTTAAATCTACTATTATATGTAGACTACAAACTTAATGAAATCTAAAATGTTGCCGTGAGCCCATGTCTGCGAATTACAATTAAAAAGATTCAAAACAAAACATTTAGTTTCTAGTTTCAACGAGATTACTTAATTTTGTCAGGTTAACAAGTACGCCGTCGCAGTTCGATAACCGAGCGTTTAACCTTCGGGACGAAGAGCTCCGGAACAAGTTTGGTATTGGAACTCCTCGGATGGGCGGCTTCGGCATCAGGGACGTGCCCTTCAACGAGAGACCCTTCTCAGACGCCGAGTTCAACGACCGACCTTTCGCTGACAAAAATTTCACCGACAATAATTTCAACGACACGAACTTCACCGAACGTAAGGACGGGAAACTATCTACTTCCAGTTTTCACAGGGAAAGGGAGAGAGAGAACCCTTTGGTTAGTAGGAATAGCTTTAATGGGTTTCCGAGGATTGGCACTAGGGAAGGGCACTTTCAAATTACACCAGATGGTAGGAATAAAAGAGTTCCAGAATTTGAATGTGATATTTGAATCTGCCCCGCTGCGGAATTTCTGAATTCAATTCAAGTTGAATCTCAATTCCAATTTTGGTTTTAATGTAAGAGTCATGAAAGTAATTTGGTATTTAAATTGTCTGTCGAACAAATAACTGATATGTAATTAATGTTATTTTAGCACAACTTTTGGCTAAACGTGTAAACATTCATGGTGTACTGTCGAAACAATAGGTACCAATGCAAGCGCATCGATCATAATGTTGATTTTGGTACTAGTAATATTTGTACAAACGTATGCAAGTGCCGAATCTGTTATTGAGCCTTATGACATTCTATTTGTGTGTCGTTAGTGACATTGACAATACTTATTATTAAGTTTCGATTTCAAGATATTTTGAAGTTACGTAAACTTATAAAATTACTGTGGTTATTTTGTAAATAGTATTTTTTAATTTATATCCTTATCGTCACAGAACGTGTCGTCGAACTGTCTGACTACAATGTAAATAGCTTTCTTTAAGTTTTCGTGTGTGTTTGTTTGTCAGTGAGATTGTTTTCTGAAATATTATACTTCCCTAATCGTTGTTACTAATTTTAAATTTTGCTTTATTTACTTCTGTTATAAATTTTATTACAAATTATAATTTTATTACGAGCAAACTTTAAAAAATCATCATAGTTGTCTTGAGTCATAATCAAAAAACAGGTTGACGTGTAAAATTTGCTTGTGAGAATAGCAATTTATATCCATCGAATGGATAAACCATAATATATATTTATATAAACGTTGGAGCGACTCGGCGCAGACCTCCCGATATTCCGTGGTACTGCAATATTCAATAGTCCGTCCTCTCCGTATCTCGGTTTGATGTTTTCTGTCTAGTCTCTGATGAATTGTATGATAGTTTTGTTATATACTAAGTGTGATGTAAGTTTTGTGTTAATTTTTTAAGAAAGATTTTATTTTATTTACGAAAAATAAAAGATGTATTGAAATTCATAGTAGTATTTTTTTATTTAATTTTTCTTTGGATTTATGATGTAAGGATAGGTAGGATAGCTTTAATTTCCAGTTTTATGAACCCAAATAGCTAAACTTATACCTTCAAGCAAGTAAGAGGCTCTGAGATTAGTGTCTCCGGAAAGGAATCAGTTGAAGAAATGAAGATACAGCTCCTATAGGTGGATGACGTGGAAGTAGTGATATGAGCTCATGGGAGTAAGTCATGACATAAAGCGTGTGGCTGTAACGCTGTGCCCCGAAAACAAAATCAGGTACTTCTGTTGAAGCCCATGGAAAAATTACGTGAAATGGTTCTGCGGTTTTCAGACATTGGATTTAAGCTCGGTATATCAGTACAGAGCCACAAACAAGAAACAAGCCAGCTACATAACAACGACACCGATTTAACATTTACTTTTAAAGAATAGCTATAAAAATAATTTGAATTAATGGGTAATAATTTTATAGGCCATACCATCTTGCGGCCTACCTGCTACTAAATTGTTACATATAACAACACACATACATACATATCTACATACATATAACGACATCGCTTCTCTAGGACCTCTTTTGAGTCCACACGGGTAGGTACCATCACCCTGTCTATTTCTGCCGTGTAGCAGTAATGCGTTTCGATTTGAAGGGTGGGGCAGCCGTTGTAACTAAACTGAGACCTTGGAACTCATATTTCAAGGTGGGTGGCGGCACTTACGTTGTAGATGTATATGGGCTCCGGTAACCACTTAACACCAGGTGGGTCGTGAGCTCGTCCACAAACCTAAGGAATAAAAAAAAAGCCTGTAGTGGAGATGAAAGAAAAAATTAAGAAGTTGCGTCTTATTACCGATTATGTTTAAACTTAGATTCATTGTTTCATTATTTGAGAAGTAAGCATTGTGATGTTTGCGTCTACAGAAATGACTGAGTAAGGTTCAAAGAAACAGTGAAACCTCAAAACGAACCGTTTACTGTAATAGTGAATGTGAGGAATAAGGAAAACATTAATAGAATTGTGCGGTTTGTCGATATTACTTGTTACTTTCTTTGTAATTCAACTGCTGTGCGCATAACTGGTAAACTTCTACAGGATGCTACATTTTGTACATAATATTGTTTGATCAATTGGAAACCATTTTTTACCGCATCGTTTTTTTTTATTTGATTAGCAAATACTCTAGCCCTGTCCTTGCTCATTCGAATCATAGTCATCGAAGCGTATGACCATAACGTGTGAGTAGGTAAGCGCCGCAGCCCTCGAGAAAATAAAGGTCAAATCAAATCAAACCAAAAATTTTTTTATTCAACATAAATGAAAGTACATACTTGTTGAACGTCAAAAAGAACTACCGCCAATTCACAAAAACTAGCCTCCGTCTTGAGAAGAACTGGCAAGAAACTCAGCGAGCATGTCTTTTATTTGTTTTAATATTAGAGTTTTTTTTTAAATGTGTCAAGTGGAAGTCTTATATCCATAAGACAGTCTCGAGGTGGTAGAAGAGCTTGTCGTGTTCGTAGGTCTGTCGATCATGTAGGAGCTCAACGGGTTCATCTGTTCGTTAACGACACTGATAATCTTTGTCTATACTAATATTATAAAGAGGAAAGATTTGTTTGTTTGTTTCGAATAGGCTCCGAAACTACTGGACCGATTTGAAAAATTCTTTTTCTATTAGAAGCCGACATTGTCCCTGATGAACATAGGCTACTTTTTTTTAATTTTTATTTTATTTTATTTTTTTGGTTTCATGTGTGTTTTAATGTTTCCGAAGCGAAGCGAGGGCGGGTCGCTAGTTATATATAAAAATGAATTGCTGTTCGTTAGTCTCGCTAAAACTCGAGAACGGCTGGACTGATTTGGCTAATTTTGGTCTTGAATTATTTGTGGAAGTCCAGAGGAGGTTTAAAAGGTAAATAAATATGAAAATGCTCGAAATTAAATAAAAATAACAATTTTGTTTTTCCTTTGATGTGTCCCCCGTCGGACGGATTCCTTTTGTTTATTTTAAGTTTATTTTATACAAAAGTTTATGTCTTTTATTTACCTATTGAGGCACTACAAAGTCTGCCGGGTCAGCTAGTAATATTAATAATTTTGCGGCAACAGCTTGTATTTGAAGTTTGATAAGATTACGGTATTGCTCAAAAGTGTGCGCAGGCACTTGCCATCGAAAGTGGGTGTCGCCTTCATTACCTTCCCGCTGCTGCTGTATCATTACCTCGCCAGCATGCTGCTTGCAAAATAAATTGACTGTTGTTAACCAGACAATATTATTACAAACATGCAACAAACTTTGTACATAATTAAATAATACCATTACATTTAACTAAGTGAATATATACTAAAAATAAATGAATATAATATAAAAATAATGAGAGATAGTTATTGTATTTAATGAAATTAAGTATTATGGACAAAATATAAATAACGCAAAAAGGAAGCCACCTGACTACGTCGGAAATTTGGCGCTACTGCTCGACCTCCCCGCTCGAAGACCTGGAGGTAGACCCCAAGATAAGGTGGAAGGACGTAGTGCTGAATGACCAAAGAGAATGCAATGTTGCTGACGAGGATGTCGAAGACAGGGCGAAGTGGAGGAGTAAAGTGAGGAAAGCTGACCCCACCACTGTGTGGGTTAAAAATCTGGGAAGAGAGAGAGAGAGAGAGAGGATCAAATATTAATAAAATATATATTGATGTTTTACAGAAATAATCATCTTTTTTTAAAAAACACAAAACAATAGAGAAATTGTTTAACAGTTTTTACAAGTAGTAGGGCGATTTAATTTATTTTCGAAAGGGAGGATTACTGCTGGTCCAGAGGTCTTTCCAGTTTCACTAGAAGCTAGCGGCGAGCGTGTGCTCAGCCAGTAGAAGTGGGTTTTGTTAACAACTGCCCGAACGCCGCCGAAGAGGACGTAACAGTTCAATGGAAACTGCTTCATGAATGCGTCTACTACCGGATTGGAATCTCAACCTGCTGAAAATATTAGGGACGTACTTTGTGAGCCCGTACGGGACGGTACCTACACCCCCAAATCTATCGTGAAGCAGTAATGCGTTCCAATTTGAATGATGTAATAGCCGTTATATTACATATCTGGGATTTAGATTTAGTGCGAGGCGGCATTGGCATTGTGATTTCTACGGGCTCCAATTACCTCTTATTACTAAGAGGGCCGCGAACTCTTTTATCTGGTAGCAAGTATGAAACAAATTAAAGGTAATAAATGACTGAGCAGATTTTAGAAACAGCGACCAAGATTAGTTTACGCAGCATCGCTCAACCACAAGCACTACTGATCTATGCCTTGGTTGATATCCTCTATCCTCCTTTGTATTATTGTTCATTTTTTTAATTTTTTCTATTCGTTTCATTATATTATGCACCAATATAAAAATCTCCGTGTTACTTTGGGGAGTACCACAAAAGTGCTACGCGCGCAAGGCTGTAGTGAAAGGACAACTTTTTAATATTTTGTATTCGTTTGTTCTTCTATATTTCTACATTTTATATTTTTAGTGTTTTTTACAACGTTCATTTTATGTTACTTTAGTATCTTTAAATCAAAAGAATATAAAAATGTGAGATTATTGGAGAAACTGGCCATCAAATCAACAGGCACTCAGACTGATAAACCTCTAATCGAACGTCGGTACAATGCAAATGGTAATCATTACATAAAGATAACAAATCGCCGTTGCAAATTCATATTTACATCAGCCTAAATCGTCGCGATAAAATAGAAAGCAAAAAGTAAGCCGCAATCAGACACATTGAGGTGCTATTGGAAAAATTTCGTAACCATTCGATAATAATTCCAAGTGTGAAAGCATCAACTCAAAATGATTTATCATCTTCGCTAACAACATTCATTTCATAGCAGCAATATTACAACCACCTTACCAGCTTACCACAAGACTGGAAATCCAACACTTACAGCTATTACTATGGCAAAATCAACCAAGACAATCCTTTGTAATAAAAACTTATGCAACAAAATCAGCTTCTATTGTAGTGTTAAGTACTAGGGATCAGATGACCGACCTGCAAGTACGGAGAAAGTTGCGAGTTCCGGAATATTGACACCTGCACGTACGAGTGTGTGATGAGAGAGCGCGCGTGTGGGGAGCGACGCGACGCGACGCCTCTGTTCCGAGAGCGGCGCAGAGTCGGTCCCGCGCCGCACCTGTGCAATGTTTACGTGAACCTACTGGCAGAAACATGGCATTAAACGCTCTGCTTATTATATCTTTAGTCGCAGTTTCGAACGCTGAATTTGACTTCGGCACGAACAGTGATGAAGTGATGATAGCACAGGAATCCCAGTACCAGACGCCTGCGCCTGTTAAGATACAGAAGCCAACAGGAGTGACCAATTCTCATCGGCCGCAATACAACTTGGAATCATTTGAAAATTATAGCTCCGAAAATTTCTTCGAGACATCTACTCGGAGGCCACTGGTGAAGAATTACAAGTCGGCTGCTAAGATCAGAGCGAAAGAAAGAATGGCGAAGGATGCGGTTTTGAGAGCGTTTGATAAGAAGGACCAGTTGGAGAAGTTCACACAGATCCTGCCCATTATTAGGGCGATGTCTGGAACGCAACGAGTGGCGCTTGCCTCGCTAGTGGCAGACCAGGTCGCCGCACCCCCTGGACACGTGCCCATCAATCTCTCACAGGTATTTTAATTCATTAACTTTTATCGATAATTATTTATTAATTCGTTTGCTTGAGTCGTTATTTTACTTTTTTATCTATGCCAACATACTTACCACTAAGCGGCTACACGCGGTCTCTTGGGAGATTTTAGAATTTTCGTGACGGGAAGTCACAGTCCCAATTGGCCAGGTACAACGTTTATCTGGTTTTCAAATCAAACGAGTGCTGGCTGGGCGAAGAGCAGAGTCTGCAGGAGAGCTGTACCGACTCGTGCAGATTCACTCAACCAGCGGGAATTCTTCAAAAGTGCGGATTTGATATTATTACGTGATTACATTCGATCGTAAACTTTCTTCACGAACACGTATTTGTAATAAATACTATGGTAGTGTTTTCAATTCTTCAATGAACTTATATGCTATATCAAATACCTGTAGAACTATTCGTAAGTTTTTAGAAACAGAAGAAAACTCAACTAACGGACATTAAAAATATTTATTCTTTATTATTTACTTGGTTGGCTAAGGCCGGTAAATAATAAATACGTACCAGCGTCTGCTGAGAAAAAAAAAGAAGGAAAGAACAATAATAATAAATTATTATTATTATTGTTCTTTCCTTCTTTTTTTAGAAAGGGTATATTTTAGGAAGGCTATATAAAATAGGTCAGTAGCTACATCACGCGTCGTTTAACTAAAGTTCAATGTATAAGCGATGACTGACGATCAACTCGTAGTTATAATTATCGATGTAATTACTGTAGATGATTAAACTGTAAAAGCTTATTGAGTTTAAACTGATTTATTTTGAACTATTTTCAAACTTGAACGGCAGTATTTTTGAACCAAGCTCAGTAATAGTACATACAGCATTCCCATTGAGTTTCTCTTTTTTTTATTGCTTAGATGGGTGGACGAGCTCATAGCTCACATGGTGTTAAGTGGTTACTGGAGCCCATAGACATTTACAACGTAAATGCGCCACCCACCTTGAGATATAAGTTCTAAGGTCTCAGTATAGTTACAACGGCTGTCCCACCCTTCAAAACGAAACGCATTACTACTTCACGGCAGAAATAGGCGGGGCGGTGGTACCCACCCGCGCGGACTCACATGAGGTCCTACCACCAGTAAAACTGGTCTCGCTGGATCTTCTCAGTGGGTCGCGATTCCGATCTGATGGTAGATTCAGCGAAGCACTACTCATGTTAGTTGTTATTTTAAGCTTTTAACTTGTTATTTCAATTCAATTTATTTAGATAAACAAATAAAGGAATATTGTTAATATTCGCATTCTACAATTGATATTACGGATTTCAGCATGAGGTTAGTAATGATATTAGAAGAGTTCAACACTAAACAGTCTGAACACATATCAAAAATGTTTTATTCATCAAACCAGTTTACGCACAAAATTCTTTTACGGTAAAACTAATTTGTCGATAATATTATTAAAATATGGTAAATCCAGATACGTAATGTTATTATGAAGTAAAAGTAATATTATTAAATTCACGTTAAATAAATTTGAAATCAATGAATAAATTAAAAAGTTTTTAATCTCTTATTTCCTATCATCCGCAATGAACGGCACAGGAGGTCAGAATCCAAATGTCGGATGTTCAGTTGACATCCAATATCGACCTTATTTCCTTAGGTTTTGTTGTTGTTTTTTATTAAGAGTGTAACACTTATACGTTTTGGACAGTGATCACTGTGCTCTGATGAATCGTTAGCTTAAGCTTACTTATCGATCTAGAAAACTAACAAAAACTTATTTCAATATCTCAAGCAAGGTGCCAGACAATACAAACGCTACAATTATTATCAATACGGCACGAACGTACAGACGTACACACGTATTCGCACGATTATAAAGTTCTCAGCGCACCTTTTCTCTGTTCATTAGCTCATTTTGAAACCGTTCGTGTGAATTTCGAACAATCTATATTGAAAGTTGCATATATCGGAAATACGAACAAAAACTTTGAACGACAACTAAAGCTTTCTGTTGGGTGGAAGCTACGATAATTACTTCGGCTGGTTTTATTACTTTAAATTATGTAGTTATAACTATCGATGTATTTATTTTTTTATTACCCTTGTAGGCAGACGAGCATACGGCCTACCTAATGGTGAGTGGTTACAGTCGCCCATGGTCTTCAGCAATGCCAGGAGCAGATCCAACCCGCTGAATACCGCTTAATAATCGATGTATTTGTTTTGAGTTCGTCCACACATCTAAGCAATAAAAAAAAAACGTGCTAATTTCAGGAACTACTGGACCGATTTGAAAAATTCTTTCAGTGTTAGATAGCCCATTTATTGAGGAAGGCTATATTATTTAAGGCACTAAGACAAAATGGAGCGGAGCACTAATAAAGAATGTTTCAAAATCCTTCTCAAAATCCTTTTGAGAGCTTCGACTGCGTGCGCTGCAGAAACCGTTAAAGTTTCGCTAAAATAATGTATGACAAAATTGTTCCTCTTTAAAAGTTCTAATAAAAGTCTACGACAGCATAATATTATGTCTATATTTTAGCACATTAACTGCGTTATGCGACTTTATAAGCCCCACACGCCACTATTCCCTGATGCTGCAGTCAAAACATTTCAACTCCACATTTCTATAGGTACCTATGGGTATATTCGAAAACGATATTTTTTGATACCTATCAGGTTTCATCTCGTAAAAAAAGTTCGATCCTGCCTCGGAAAGACCTCACACGCACTGGCTAAGAATCCCTAAAATAGCCCCGCAGTCAACGTGTTGGTTAAAGGTTTGGTTCACTACCTTTATGCTAACTAAATTTATTCTAAAATAAAGCATTATTTAATTTGAAAGAAATCTGCCCTTTACATAATTTGATTTTAATAAGTATCTTAGAAGATACCTATCACCGTTTTAAAATAGCATCGCTGCAAAATAATGATCAAGCGCGTAATAATGAAGTACAAGGCGCCGTCCGACTGATGCGCGGCGGCACAGAATAAGAAGAATAACAAGAAACACCCAAATCACTTCAAGATAGGCTTTAAAAATTGTAGACTTATGGATTTCTCCAGAATCCCATCATCAGATCCTGATACAGATGATTACAGAACCACTCGGAAATTCTACCCTTTCGAACAAAAGAAAGAAAAAAGAATTATCAGAGTCGGTTCAAGCATTCTAGAGGAATCAGTGAACATAATATATAGATAAAAAAAAGGTGGTTGAATTGATATCCTTTTGAGGTCGGTTAAAAAACCTGATTTTGGTACCTTAAATAGCTTCTTAATATTCTATTATTCAGAAATATTTTCACCTTCTACGTAAATGAAGTCGTAGGTAAAATGTAGCGTTATCCCAAAGAACTATTCCACGCGGACGAAGTCGCGGGCCATAGCTAGTAAATAAATAAAACTTCTTTTAGAGCAAACGGTATATTCTTATTTTGCTTCACTGCAAATAAAGAAATCTAATTTAATCTCACACAATGAAATTGAACTCGCAACAGTCGATTTAAACAGTAGAATAATCGGAATAGTGTCACTTTTTGTAGTCGATTGTTTCGGAATGAAACGTGAATAAGTTTTGAATTTCGTTACGTTGTTACCGACCAGTTTTTAATAAGTCTTGCAACAACGTAAAGCATCGGAAATGTTCAACGCGAAACGTCGTGTTTCTCTTATTTTAGTTGTATTCATTGGAATTGAACACGAATGTTTGTTTTTATGCTGAATGAATTCTTATGGTAAATTTCTAGTTAGATCATGAAATTTGATATAGGTATTTGTAGTGGGTACGCACTCAATCAAGGCTGGTACTGTTTGATGATATGATTCTAGGGGAGCGGAGTAACGCTCTTCAGTTAAAGAATGGAATGGAATGGAGCCTATCGCTCGTATTACTCTACGCATTTAGACTCTATCTTATTTTATCTCAGGTTCCTAGTATCAACCATTATGACTTTCTCTCGACACCCTTCTATTCTGCCTAAGCGTATTCTAGAACTATCCATTAATAACCATTGGCCTATTGGATTGATTGCAATCATATTTGGTCATGTTCGATGTGGTGCTCATGCAATGATGCGATCTTCATCCATATATTCAACCTGTTTTGGTGTTGAAGAGTTCAAACGAGACGCAGTCATTTGTTTTTTTTACCGTATTTTACAATATGTAGGACAGTTCCACCTTTCTAGTATTAATTTAGTTGTAATTATGAATTCGGCTGTTTAAGAAGAAGAACGGATGATAGAGTAACAATACGAGGAAACTCGGATCTAATCTATTATTATTAAGATATAAAAAACCAAATTCTAAATCTTCAACTTTGACTGTGGGAATTATTCGCTACCCTAATTACACGGTCTAAATGCAATCGTTGGTATTCCTGTAATACTACAGGGGTTGCTTCTTTGACAGTTAACTTACAGAAAATGAGTATTCCGCCGATTTTAAGCTTTTATTGTGTAAGATTGGAACTAAGTTTATTGAGATAAATAATGTTTCTTATAAGATGTTGGTCAGCGGCGCGCGTCATTCAAGCGTCCTCACTCCAGTGGACGCCAGATATTCAGAACGCTTCTTCAATATTTATACACAACAGTAACCACACCGAGAAAATGTTCTAATTGGACAATAGTTTGAAGGCAGCAAGCTAAAATGGCCCATAAAACAAAATAGAGTGAATATTAGGTAGCTAGAAGTGAAGTGATATACCCATAGTAGTTTTACTGCCCCAATGGCACATTTACAGTATAATATAATATTATATATACGGTTAGAAACAAATGTTGAAGTGAAGGTCGCGACGGTTCAGTCATCAGCGGTCGTTAAGTCGATACGTCACTGCGTGAACAGTCGCGGTCAGTGTCACTCCATTATCACTTAAGAAAATTAAAAACAGAGCGTCATAGGTAGACATATGTAGGCATGAATTGTAAATCGTGCTCATGAATGCTCATTATTAATGGCCGGTCAATTATATATTGATGAAGTTGTTAAACTTAGCGGATACTTTTTTAATAAAGTAAAATGTGCTAATAAATAAGAGAATTTTTTTTATTGCTTTGGAAGAGCTCACAGCCCACCTGGTGTTAAATGGTTACTGGAGCCCATAGACAATCTATGACGTAAATCCGCCATCCACCTTGAGATATAAGTTCTAAGATCTCAGTATAGTATAGTAGTAGTATAGTTACAACGGCTGCCCTACCCTTCAAACCGAAACGCATTACTGCTTCACGGCAGAAATAAGCAGGGCGGTGGTACCCACCCGCGCGGACTTACAAGAAGTCCTACCACCAGTAGTAATACGAACGAACATAAGGAGTTTGGACTACGTAAATTTGCTTTTATATTTTCTTTATCAGACTGTGCCTACAATGTAATGATAATTAAGAACAAAATATGTATGATCAAAACCATTGCCGGTGGCCACTTTCGTCGGTCGAGCACTTTCCCCCGAGATGAGTCGAGTTACGCGAAGCGACTCCGGCGATGGTTGTGTAACAGTTTGTTGATCACAGAGCAGTTCAGAGCATAGCGCACAGAGATAATCCGGTTTGTTAAGCTGCTGTTGTTTACCAACACGCATCCGATACAAATCATATCAATCTATTTATTTGCGACAATTACTATTTTTACTGTAACTATACTTGACACCTTAGAACTTATATCCCAATGTGGGTGGCACTTTTACGTTGTGGATGTCTATGGGCTTCAGTAACCACTTAACACCAGGTGGACTGTGAGCTCGTCCACCTATCTAAAATAAAAAAAATAATTACTGCGGTAATCTTGAACTAAACATTCCTATTATGTTATTTGTCCGCGATGTACTTCTAAGCTATTGAAGCAATTTTAATAAAACTTCACACGCTATGTGTCTATTGGTCCAACTTGAGAGATAAGGTGTTTATTTTTGCATTTATTTTATTTTATTTACATATGACAAAGCGTTATTGTTATATCTGACCTCTTTACATTTTATATTTTAATATATATGGCGGTATAAGTCAGCTTTTTAACATGTTGTTTTAGTTCCTTCAGGACAACTCGATACTAAACAACTTTAACGTTAAGTTATAATAATTCTAAATTTAACGCAGGTGAAACCGTGAGATATAGTTAGTTATCATAAATAAAATCATAAAATCATTAAATAAATCATAAAATCTTTTTCCTTTATTAACATTATTTGTAAGTGCTTTTTAAATTATTTTGTTATTGTAGTATTTCTTCTAACAAGAGCATAGTCAGTATACATTTTAGCTAGTGTTTGCCCCGCTATCAAAATTCGACCATAATCACATAAACCTTAACACAAATGACTTTAAAAAAATTGTATTACTTAAAGTTCGACAATAGCTACAAAAGAAAAAATCTTTTTATTTTTTATTGCGTTTGTAGGCAGATGAGCATACGGCCCACCTGATGGTGAGTGGTTACCGTCGCCCATGGACTTCAGCAATGCCAGGGGCAGAGCCAAGCCGCTGCCTACCACTTAATAATCTCCACAAGCTTCGTTTGAAGAAGGACATGTCATAGCGCTGGGGAAACACCGTGGAGGGGAACTCATTCCATAGCCGGATGGTACGTGGCAAAAAAGATCTCTGGAAACGCACTGTGGATGACCGCAGTGGCTGGATGAACTCTACTCCGGTGGCGGGCGGTGCGATGGTAAAAACGAGACGTTGGTATCATCTCGAACAATTCCTCAGAGCATTCCCCATGGAACATGCGGTACAAAATACAGAGGGAACCGAAGTCCCTCCGCAGACCCAGAAGCTCCAAACGATCCGTGAGAATGGGATTATCGACAATCCGAACGGCTCTCTTCTGTATCGAGTCAAATGGAAGAAGCTGGTATTTGGGAGCCCCGGCCCAGAGATGGGAGCAGTACTCCACGCGAGGTCGGACTTGTGCTTTATAGAGCAAAAGTCTTTATCCAGGCGTGAAGTACCGCTTCGCTCTGTTGAGGACTCCCAGCATTTTGGACACCAACATGGCTTTGCCTTCCAAATGACTCATTTATAATCAATATAACATATAATCCAATAAAACAGTAGAATCACGGGTGTCGGTATTTTAAGTAATAATAATAAAACGAGACTAACTAAATAACAGCAATAGAATATAGAAATTGATTTGGAGCAAAATACAGGCTTGTTTCATCAAAATCAAATGCGGCATGGTTATTGGAATCTAATAATATGAATCATAATATTATTAGCCTCAAATAACCTTTGCATTAAACGCCTTCAGCTCTAGCACTAGGGGCAGGTTTAGGGACCCCAGTAACCGTACTCGTCGAACTCGACAAAGAGGTCGACGTGCAACCTAACCTATGCATCAGCTCGCTGAGTTTCTCGCCGGATCTTCTCAACAGGTCGCGCTTCCGATCCGGTAGTAGATTCATTCGCGAAGCAGTTGCTATTGAGTTGTTAAGTCTCCTTCGGAGGCGCTCAGGCAGCTGTTAGTAACTCTCACCCTTTCTGGCTGAGCCTTTGCTCGCCCACCTGTCCTGGTGAAACTAGAAAGGGGGGCTACCAGTAATACCACATTTCTAAAAAAAAATATCAAGAAAATTAGTTTATAATAGAAAGTCAGGAGTTTGCTTAGATAATGGTTTTCAAGGTCGCTTCGCTAATGCTAATAAGATAATAAAACAATAGAATGGCATTCATTTGCATTAAATGTTTATTCAAAAGTTTTTTTCCAAAATTTCATAATAGGCCAAATGCTCTGATGATATCTGTTATGAAACTGGAACTAGGTTTTTCTCATAACCATGTAATGGTTCATTATGAATAGCATGCTGTTTAATGTTATTTAATATGCTGTAGTAACATAATGGAATTTTAGTGTTATAATCTTCATCCTCAGTTTCAATCCCTCTTTGTTTTTGTACCTTGAAAAAAATATTATAGCCTTAGTATTTAAATGGCTTATGGTTTTGTGGCGGGTAGCCATCATTAACGCAAGATAATTGACAAATGCCTGAATCTCGCTTACGAAATTTTCAAGATAAAGCGCATATATACAAGTTCCGAACAACAACATTCGGACCGCACAACAGTCGTCCCGGGACAGCTCAGTCTCCGTGGCGCTAATGTCGAGTTTAGATCCAGCGTCCGGTACTTGGGGGTCGATATCGACCGGAGTTTGAGGATGACCGCCCACGCCAATAAGGCGTTGGCGGCCGCTCGCTGTGCGAGATTCCTCCTCCGGCCGGTGTTGGCCTCCAGGTTGCCGGTCAGGACTAAGCTCGGCATTTATAAGACGTATGTCCGTTCCCGTATCACGTACGCAGCTGAGGCCTGGTATCACCTCATCCCGCAGGGTATGCGGGCGAGGTTACAGGTCCAGCAAAATCTGGCTCTTCGCACGATAGTCGGAGCAGGGCGTTACGTCAGAAATGACGTAATCGCCCGGGATCTGGATGTGGAGTCGCTCGAGGAGTTCATCCGGAGGCTAGCTCGTAATCTTTACGAGCGGGCTGACGGTGGACCCCACGAGCACCTCCACAATATAGCTCCCTTGCACGCCAGACCACCTGATGGTCGGGCGCTACCAAGGGAGCTACTGGAACCCCCGGCTATGGTAAGATAGTCGGCTTAACCGGAGTGATATGGGAGTGCTCATAATGAGTGCCCCCATGGGACTGAGCTGTCCACACTCTTCACTTCCCCCCACATCGTTGGGGTGCCCCCCTATGGGGACCCATTTTCCACCCCCGTTGGGTGGACCACTCCCCCGTCTGGGGAGTGTTTCATATCGGTCCCTCCCCGCGATGGTCTTCTCCTTTTGGGGAGCCCAGAACGGGTGAGCGCCAAACTAGTGCCGCGGCTCCTCCTCTGGTTTGTAGAGGTGGGGCCGCGGCATGGGGCCGGTGGCGGGCCCCACGGTTGCTGACTGTTGTCCCTGTTGTATATAGTAGTTTAGTTAGCTTTAGTTTAGTTGTAGTTAGTTGTAGTTAGATAGTAAGGAAAAAAAAAAAAAAAAAAAAAAAAAAAAAAAAAAAAAAAAAAAAAAAAAAAAAAAAAAAAAAAAAAAAAAATTGCATTACGAAGCAGAGGACAGCAGCCGGCGCCGGGGTGCGTCGTCCGCGGGCACCACTCCTCCTGCATCATCAAGCCCGTCGTATTAAATATATGTATGTATTTTTGTCGATGTGAGTGTGCCGAAGCACGCTGCGAACAGCCCCCCCCCAATCCAGTCTTGCATCCATTTCACCCCTGCCCTATGTGGCAGGGAGCGTCTGCCCGGGTAGTGGGGTTTACCCCGAGGCCCGCTCCGTGCCCCCGTAAGGGAGTACGACGACCCCGAAGAAGAAGAACATTCGGACCGTCGGTCTACCGAGCAATATCACCCGCTCGGTGGAAGATCTTCCCTTTGTCGTTCAGCATTCCCCAAACTGGTGACCCCGACGTGATATTAACACGCAACCTTCTGATTCAGCATCAGCGCATTAAGGACTTCGGCTACCACAATCCCCGCATTCTCGCAGATAAAAGCAAGTCATCGACAGTCGTCCCACAGCAAGCCAGCATCGCAGCCTCAACAGGACCATCGCAGCCGACTCACCGCGCTTCCTGGTCCTACGGCACGCACCTACACTGCCTCATCACGCAGCATTCAAGCTCAGTCTCGACTCACCGCAGACTTCGAGCAGCACTGGCGACAATCACGCAGCATTTCAAGCTCAGTTTCGACTTACCGCAAACTTCGAGCAGCACTGGCTCTTGTAAGCTAATCTCAGCACAGACAACGCTAACTAAAAATGACACGACCTCCAGTCTCGGAGGGGAGTGATGTGGCGGGTAGCCATCATACAACGCAAGATAATTGACAGATGCCTGAATCTCGCTTACGACATTTTCAAGATAAAGCGCATATATACAAGTTCCGAACAAAACAACATTCGGATCGTCGGTCTACCGAGCAATATCACCCGCTCGGTGGAAGATCTTCCCTTTGTCGTTCAGCATTCCCCAAAGTTTCATTGTTCTCATGAATTCCACATTCTAAATCAATCATCACTCCGTCTGGCGATCCTTTACGAAGGGTGGCCGGCTAATGGATGACGAAATGTGAAAACCGGGTACAAATTGGGAGAGGCCTATGTCGAGCGGGAAACATTTGTGGGCTGATGACGGTTACTTTTATTTGGTCTAAACACGACCACTTATTTGTAACGGTAGCCATTGACAATACAGTACGATATCGCCGCTCAACTTGAGACATGAGATAAAGCTTTCGCCGAAGTTGTTGTGGACATCTCACGACAGACAATAAATAGATAGGGTGCTGGTGACAGCCTGTGCGGTGTTACAAGCTTTCAAACAAGAAAAACTATAGCGAGGGGGGCACAGTGAACTGAAACGGGAGAATGCAAGTATGTAATATAATTCGTAAGGACTGCGAGTGTGCATAAGTTATGAGATTGAAGAAGCAATAGTTAATAGTTACCGAGAACCAGACTCCGGCGGGTCAGAAAGACAAACTATTTAAAACGATATTGACCCATTAATCCCGCGCTTATTATTCCCGATGTTTCGAATGCATTACAGTGTGGTCACAGAATATTCCTCTACTTTTGATGTTCGATTTTATTCTATTAACTGGATCTGCTCCTGACCTGCGGGCTTTTGGACACAGAACAGACTGAGAGACATATTTCGATTAGAGTTAAGGAGAAAATTGCCGTAGTTGATAAAAACAAGGTACTCAAGTCTTCAGTCACTCGACATGCTGCAAATCATTTGACAATACGTGATGAAATATAAATACTCGCTAAAAACACAAATTAATACAAGACCCACTTAAAATGAAGAAATAACCAAACTCCTTCGACATTTTCAAGGAAGGCATTGACAAATTACTACCTTGCTGTCAGAGATGAATCGATATCATGGATGCGTATTTGGATATAATTATAGAAATAAAAAGTGCGATGTCTCAGCTACAGAAGATCTGGAAGAATAGAGGGATAGGCCTGAAAACTAAAACCAGACTGGTGCGGACTCTTGTTTTCTCTATCTTCTTGTATGGAGCTGAGACATGTATGTTGAAAGCAGCAGACCGAATGCGCATCGATGCTTTCGAAATGTGGTGTTGGAGACGCATGCTAAGAATTCCGGGGACGGCCTTCCGGACTAACGTGTCGATAGTGAAGCAACTGGGCATCAAAATCAGACTGTCTACTGTATGTCTGCAGCGGATCCTCGAATATTTTGGTCACATTGCGAGGAAAGACGGCGATAACCTGGAAAAACTTATGATCACAGGGAAAGTTGAAGGCAACAGATCTAGAGGCCGCAGCCATACTCGTTGGTCCGATCAGATCCGCACCACTTTGGACAGTACAGTGTACAGCGCGCTGCATGACGCCGTGGACAGGGGAAAGTGGAAAAACATTTTAAGATTGAAGCTCATGGGTGATGGTGGTCACGACCCTCAGACATGAGGAACAAGATTCAAGGAGGAGGAGGATAGAAATAAAAAAAAAAAAATACTTTAGCTTTCTGTATATTAAACGGCAACTTCATAGGTAAAGACCTAATTTAACATCTAAATTAGACAGTAGCTAGCTCAATATTACAGTATTGACGAATAACGCTTCAGTCGTGCCTGCGAAAACTCTAGTGACATTGAAGAAGATTGAAAATAAGATAACAGATTGATCATATTTTTTTTTAACTTTAGAATTAGACAGTTTACATTTATATTCTCCAACACGTTGTAAATCATTTCCTCAGCAGTTTCGTTATAGAATATTAATTCACGCATTTTACAAACTATTTATTATAAATTTTGAGGCTCAATCAGTAATGAGCCTGGTTTCTTACCACCCTGATTACTATTTGTACACAAATGCAACTCTTTTTTTAAATCGCTATTACATTTCTTTAAAGTTGATTTTTAATTTTAAACCGCTCTATTTGGCTTGAGATTGTTATTAACATTGTCCATGAGCGGCGGTAACAGGTTTTCCACGATTTGTGGTCCGAGAGCTTAACTTTTTTTGGAAAATAATAATGTATTCTATTATATTTCTGAAGTCAAAACTGGGCGGTCTAAATTAAGCCAAAACTCTAAAACATAATTGTATTATCCCAGGTGAGATCCATGTTCGGAAGAACGAATACCACCACAGATCTGATGCTGCCGATTCTACTCCACACTGCCAACCTTATCCGGCGAGCAGTCAGACCGGGCAAGGAAACCAGAGAAGTGAGGCTACCCCAGCCCCAAATCCTAAGACGATCCTTCTCTGAAGACACGCTAGATGAACCGTTTGATATAGGAGTTGAAACGAGCACACTGGAGTCGACCAGAGCTAGAAACAGAAGGGTGATACCTCCTAGGTCTCTTCTTCCCAGAACCAATAACACTGCAGATAATAAAACGAATGTTCAGGAAATAAAGCCAATGGAGCTCTTCAATGTGAGTGACATTCTTCTTGTGGTATTCTTCTTCTTTTTTTTAAATTTAATTTAATCATTAGACGAAGCACACAGCGAGACACTGAATAATAGTTAAAGATAACGCATAGCCTTGAAACTTCAATTGGATGTCTCAGCCGTCAATGAAGTCAGAATCCAAGAGGGATTCCCGTAAATGAACATTCACTTCTCATTAAAAATATTGCCGCTGTAAACAAGAAGCCACCGTGAATAAGAGAGAGGAACTCATTTTAAAAGTATCATATTCCTTTCATTTTTGAAGTGAAACTTCTTTAGGCGCATGAGGGTAAAAATTTTACAGAACGCAGGTATGCAACGGAAGTGACATCAAACTACTATTGAAATTAAGCACTTGTCAAATGTCAGTAGTAGTAGTTGTTGTATTTTTCCAACTGGAAAGGCAATTGTATAATACCATACAGCCTAATATTTTACAATTTTTTTTGTGAAAAATGTTAATAGGAATTGAAATCAAATGAAAAGAATTTGGAACATTAATCAAACAGCATGCAATTAAATTAGTCAATTCAATTGGCAAAATATTAGTCATTTACAATTTAGAGAGCTAAACATAATGTGACTGTCAACACTGAGGTTTAAGATTGACATTTGACAGACTTTTGGTGGGAACATATCTTCCTTTTTCCCTTCCTCTAAGTCTCGGAAATCTAAAGTTTTAGATTTGTATAAATATAAGCAAGAATCATAAATTAGTTCGCCAAAAAAGTTTCACTTCTGACATGTGTACTTTGTACGCACGCACTTTTTTTCTTTCACTTTTATCTTTCACTAGCGACCCGCCCTCGCTTCGCTTCGGAAACATTAAAACACACATGAAACCAAAAAAAGAAAATAAAAAAAATTAAAAAAAGTAGCCTATGTTAATCAGGGACAATGTCGGCTTCTAATGGAAAAAGAATTTTTCAAATCGGTCCAGTAGTTTCGGAGCCTATTCGAAACAAACAAACAAACAAATCTTTCCTCTTTATAATATTAGTATAGATATTTTCTTATGATGCTCATAATTTTGTGACAATTTGAAACATTTTTCGTAAATTTATTTATTAGTTATTTCGTCTTTTTTCTGAGACGTGAGTTCTAAATCACAGATTATAAGCATAGAGTCAAACTAAATGAATGCTTTGCAGCACAAAACGGGCAAGACCCTAATACTTTCAGTATGAAGCTTATAACAGTACCCTACAATCAGTAATGTTAATGCAAGACATATTATTATAAAAGTTATAATATTTCTCATATTTCAGAAAACTGCAGTTCAAGCATTACCGAGTACAACGACATCATCTTCACTGAGCACAGCATCACCAAGAAGTAGATCATTAAATTTATTGAAAGCACATCCAAACAACTCGTCTTTAGACTTGGTAGCTGAGTCAACTAACCAAACCCTGGCGCAGGACCTACCAGTTGCTGAGAAACTAAGGGCTTTGAACAGATTCGTAGATAGAAAAGGTTAGCATAGCCTTTATCTTTAGTTTCCCAATTTCTGATCTCCACAGCTATAGTGTATCCTGCCGACATCATTGCTTTAATGATTGATAGATACATCATATAAATTAAAAATATAGAATCTACCAGTACCTCATTATGTATCTTCAAGCTGCTGACGAAATTCTGTAATTTAGTAACGACTTGTAGCAATTAGTTCAGAAGCTCGAGGCCTAGGAGATCTTGTTTTATTTTGTGTTTTTACAACACCATTGTCTCGCCATTAGGGACACCATCGCACCACCTGCCACACAATTATCAGTATTTTTAATTCACTTGCTTTACGAAGTTTCCGGAGCGCTATGACATGTAATTCCATAAACAAGGAGAGTCCATTCGAGTAGGGAGCGGCTTATCTGTGTCGCTCGTGTTACTAATTCATTTAAAAAGCAGCGAGCACGTCTTCGGGCCTTCGCCCTTCGCTTCGGCAACAGAAGCGTGACGTCATCAAATGTTCAAAATGAATAAAGCTTTTAGGCATTGCTAATGAAAGTATTTTTGGTTGAAGGCATCTCCGTGTCTAAGTAATCATCCATAGTTTGTTTTCAAAACAATGCTCACTGGCCGGCCGCCGCGCGCTGATCGCTCTCTGTATTAATATTAAACTGAAATATTCTGTTGATAAAAAGTTTTGTAAAATTTTAAAAGTGCATATAATAACACACGCTCACGCTGGTTAGCAAACGCCATAAATCTTTATTAGTATTTATTATTCACGTACATCATAACGTTTACCGTGACAGTGTGAGCACAATATTACTGGATCACAAGCGCTGTACTGACGGTGAAAACTACTAATTCTGATGATTGAATTTTGCAGGAGCTGTCATCAGACGCGGGACGTATCCACGGAGACCGTCGTCGGCAGCCTGGCGCACTACTCCCGAGCCACCTCTGAGCGCCACCCGCCGCCGACCCACACCTGCCAGGAAACTACCGACACTGTCAGCCAATGACTCGGCAAAATGCGAGCTCTTCACCAATTCCCTGTGTCTGCATTCAGAAGACTATCCAACGTGAGTAACCCTTCCGTTATTTTTTTAATTGCACATATAACTAATATCATGTCTTGTACACCTTATAATGACGTCTACCTCGAAAAATACTGAGCAATATCATACGAGTACTCGTCGTACCTCAAAAGATAAGGCGGGTGGCGCAATCGTAGTGTTGACCGCGGGAACCCCCCTACTCTGACCTGGTTCTGACCCGGACAGAAATCGGACGTCGGGCGTAAGAGTGCAGGGGAGTCATTTAGTGGGACAGGGCCCTAAGCCTCCGTGGACCCGCGGTTTGCTCCCAACATCAGCAGATCATCAAGTCTCACATACTCCACGCGCCCCCTTGGCGCGTGAATTCCGTAGGTGATTCAGCCCCAGCCAGAAAAAAAAATGGTGGCGCACTCGTATCAAACAATGGCTCTGAGTCGGTGTTCAAATGCCGCAGGTACCGATTATTTTATGGACATACTTAGCATGTATTCACGTAAAACTTCCACAATGAAGAAATAGCATTATTTACTAGCTTTTTACTAGCCCCCAGTATCATACATAATAAATTATGTACAGACCGCAAGCACGAGTCGAGTAGATACTAGAACATAGTAAATGAAAGAAGCAAAACAATTTAGAAAAAAATATATTACACACATTCTTACAAAAGACAAACAATAGATTTTTTGAGCAATGTCTTTTTTTTTCTTGTTTCTCGATATAATTAATATGAACTGATGAAATAAGCTTGATGTGAGCTTTAATTATCTTCGTTGCTAACAAAACGTGTAGCAGATTGAAGTTTCGAATACTTTTAACATACGTATCGTACAATACTCATTAAGCTTCCAATCTTAAGCGCTAACATATAATATTGTGCACCAGTTGAATGTGAAGGTCATTACGCAACTTCTGGAAAGCAAGTCGTTAGGTTGTCTCGGAACTGCGAGCGAAAGTGTTCACGTGCGTTTTATGTAAACATCAGACAGACACACGTGAGCTACTGATCTCTTTCGTAATGTTAAATGTTAATATACGAATTACTTTGTCGTCATTACATCATTAACTAAACTTGAGACCTTAGAACTTGTATCTCAGGGTGGGTGGCGCATTTGCGTTGTGGATGTCTATGGGCTCCAGTAACCACTTAACATCAGGTGGGCTGTGAGCTCGTCCACCCATCTAAGCAATAAAAAAAAACACTTTTTCGTACACTAATGTATGCATATTCTGACTTACTTTAAATTTCAAAAGAATGTTTTGGTTCAGTGCAGGATGTACGATTAACTCTACATCGCAAAATAATAATATATATTACATACAGTATGCCTTATTTTATAAAAGGTAAAAAAAAGACTACACACCGGTAGGCAGCGGTACTGCCCCTGCATTGCTGAAGTCCATGAGTGACGGTAACCACTCACCACCAGGTGGGCAGTATGCTGGTCTGCCTACAAGAGCAATAAAAAGAATAATACATAATACGAAAACATTCAAAGATACTATTAAATTTTATCGTATTTCAATGTGACAAAAATGTGTACATTGTATATCATGTACATTGAAGAAACTCTTTATAAGAATGCTCTTAGTACTTCATTACAAACCATTACATAACTTTTTTTTAATTCTTCTCTATTTTTGGCCTTTCCTTAAATCAAAGGGAAATATCCTCACAATTTTCGTTGTCTTTCTCATATGTTATAAACCGGCCACTGTTATAATATCTTTCGATTTCATGCAGGCTCCTTCCTTTAGTCTCAGGTACGTACGTATGCACATAGTAGGCGCCAAACATAGCATTGATCGCGTATATCAAAAACGTACCCCACAGGTCGATGTACTGGAACATATATGGCGATATTTTCAAAGATGCTGAGTGTAGTGTACCAATGAATATGACATACAGAGCCCCACCGATCCCCCTGTGTTTCAACGGCATCAGTTCTATTGGCATTGAAAATGTTAATGTTGACATGCCAAAATTATACGATAATACGAAGGCTACTATTAAATATACCAAAAATATTGAGTCTTTTGAAATTACTTCTTTTGTTTGCAAATAGGTTGTTGCCGCAGAAATAAGTAGGATAGTGGCACTACTAATTTGGCTAGTTAATAAAATGCTCTTGTTTTTAAACGAATTCAACAGGAAGGTTCCCGAGAGGCATCCAATAAATAACACAATATCAACGAAAATCATGCAGTAGAAGGCGGCCGTTTCGTTCGATGTCGATTTCCTAATAATCTCCATGGCGTAAATAATGACAACCATGGTACCGCTCCAGTAAAACGTCCAAAAATAAACAAAAGTGTGAAGAGCCGGCACGTAGAAGTCGCGCCTTGATATCTGGCTCAGCAAGTCTTTAAAATTGTTACGTTTTCTAATTGACTTGGTAAAGGATTTGTTTTCTTTTTGGGCGCACAATAATGCGTTTAGTTCTCTCTCGACATCGTCACCAGTCCCTCTCAGCCATTTCAAAGCTTTTGCGCATTTATCATCATATCCTTTCCAAGCGAGCCAGCACGGGGTCTCCGGGGACATACAGCTGATAAGCAAAGCTACAAGTATAGGCACGCTCATTATCCAGCCAACAGTTTTCCAGTACACGAATCTCCCAATTATACTGACCATGGACATGCCAAAACTCTGGGATACGATGTACGCAGCCATCGTCACAGTCCTGATGTTAGGGGGAAAGGTCTCGCTGATAACACAGTTACTCACTATAACCAGGCTGTGCGCTCCAAGGCCGTGGAAACACTCGCCGATGATAATGTGCGTTGCATTACTGGCTGCTGCTGTCCAGGCCCAGCCAATGATAATCAGTAAGCAAGTGAGGATGAAGGATAATTTGCGTCCTCTCCATTGCATGAAAGTCGGCATCAAAATGCAAGGGATGCCCACTAGACCGTGGGTAGAACCTGAATATAGATAGATATAAGAGGTTGGAATGTAGTTTTATTGTGGACGATATTGCCAGTTAACATTTTTGTTGGCCAAGTTCTTTTTTTTAATGTTTATATGCGCAGACAAGTCTACGGTCATCTGACGTTATTGACTGACTGATCTCGTAACGTATCTGACTGATCAAATTCAGACTTTCTCCGAAAAAAGACGCAAAGGAATTTGCAGATTGGGTAAAATAAATGAGTCGAAACACTAAAAGTAGAGGTAGAAGTAGATTAAAGACGCGTCATAGTGCTCAGAGTCTGGGAGTAACGTCCCTCACGTTACTCCCAGAGCCAGATGAAGTTTAAAATACATCTAGCACGATCTGTATATAAACGCAGTGGTTCTAGATAATATGAATGGATTCATCTCATCATGATATGAACTTACCTATCCAGGTTCGCAAATCCATATCCAATATCATAGAAGCTTCCGACCTCAGCTGCTCCAAGACAACATTAGGGTACGCTATGACAGCTCCCACAGAGACGGCGGCCAGCAGCTGTGAGCTCGCCACGAAAATCTTTAAGAAACAAATAAGTAAAAATTGCGGCTTATGAGCGTTCCCTTATGCAGGGTGCTATTTAATAGTCTTCTACCACAACCTGCTTTGTAATAAAAAATGGATTGGGTTTTAGCTGTTAATAAGTGGATGAACTCACGGCCCACGTGGTATTAGGTGGTACCGAAGTTCATCGTTTGTACACTATTATGATTGTATTTTATACTTCTATAATCACAAATTTCGCCAAGGCTATACTATAAAAAAATATTAATAAAGACAAACAATATTTAATCTATTCTCAATTTGACCACAGACGTCAAGAACAAAAGTTTAACAATAAATAAATAGTATGCATGCGTGTGTGCGTCAAATACATTGTATGTAGCGTGCGTAATATTTTCTTTATTGATTTAATGTATTTTTTATGCATTATTTTAAAAAAATATCAACATTGTGCACTTCTTCTCTATATTCTCTATAAGTGTGGAAAGTTTCATACTCCTCCGGCCGCGCAATTTTCGTAAAAAGGGATACAAAGTTTTTGCTTCACGTATTAATTAATATATATAAATTGTAAAGTTCGTCTCAAAATTGTCTCATTTGACAACTGTCAGTAAAAAAGTTCGAATTATAATTTCATGAGCGTCGATCCTTCCTAAGGATCACACACGTTGTTTCGTCGAAGCTATACGAGCCGACAGTGCGGGTAATGCTAGAGGTGCAACCAAAGAACAGTCTCTTGTCGAACCCTTGCCGAAGAACAACATAATAAAAACCTTCTGGGAATGAGCACAGGCCGTCCAGATAGTAGAAATAAACTATACTACAGCAGCATATGTTACGAATTATGTTAATTGTACAGTAGTATTATAATTTTCGTTAATTAATGTTTAATTACTTCAAGTAGTATGATAGTGTAAAATTCATCACCTGCTCATAGCTACTGTGAAACAATTACTCACCTGTCTGATAAAAGGCTTCATTTTTTTAAATAACGGAGCTATTTTTCACATTTGTAATGAAATGAATGAGGAACAAAGATTCCTATAATTATATTTATCTCACAGTACTACTGATCAGAAATAATCTACTCAAAATGTGAAAATTACTGAATATTCTGAATTTTGTTATTAGTACCTACGTGAATTAGCCGCGCTCCTCGACTGTTGCTCACTGAATAATAACACTGTAGAAATCGGACATCATGAACAACGAAGTATTGAACTATTCAAATACACTCACTAAAAACATAATAATCATTACGTACAACAAAATACTACAATCGAGTGTATCTGTACGTAGAAGAAAAGCAAGAAAATGAGGTGACTGGATAAAAGTAATTAATATATTGAGGACAGAAATAAAATAATTTCTGTACGTCTGTCTGTCTGTTAGTTTGGTTCCGCCCATTTTCGAATTCCCTTAAAAAAATCGCCGAATTGTTAGTTAATTTGCAATAGAATATCAACTTTCCTTCCATAAAATCGGACATATCAAAAGAAACTTATCCTTATTTAAAGATTTTTAGAGTTTATTTTTATACTCTTAGACATTAAAAGTTACAGCAAAAAACCATTAAGTATGAATCCGAAATTAAATCTTTCTCTCTGTTGCGTTTTATTGCTCAAGCCACTCAACTGATTTTCGGTAAAGTGACGAAATTCGGTATGGAAACAATGAGAAATAGGAAAGAATAAAATATAACTTTTCATCCGACTGCCAACTGAAGGGTCTCCCTCCAGCCGCAGGATGTACATAAAGTATGCAGTAATCCAGGCGGGCGAACCTGCGGCGCAAAACTATGCAGTTTTCAATAAGAAAATATCAGCGGTCGGCTCCAAGAGCAAATACATTTGTAAAACCAAGACATCAAGTAAAAGCTGAGTAATTAAACCGCAACATGTTTGTACATGTAAATATGCGTCTATACATGTCTAATGAAGCGACACGACTACACCGGAGTATAACTGCCCCAAGAAGAGTCTCGTTTTTTTTTTTTGTTTTTTTTATTGCCCTTACGGCCCACCTGATGGTGAGTGGTTACCGTCGCCCATGGACTTCAGCAATGCCAGGGGCAGAGCCAAGCCGCTGCCTACCGCTTAATACTCTCCACAAGCCTCGTTTGAAGAAGGACATGTCATAACGCTCGGGAAACACCGTGGAGGGGAGCTCATTCCATAGCCGGGTGGTACGTGGCAAAAAAGATCTCTGGAAACGCACTGTGGATGATCGCAGTGGCTCCAGGTAGTATGGATGAACTCTACTCCGGTGGCGGGCGGTGCGATGGTAAAAACGAGATGCCGGTATCATCTCGAACAATTCCTCAGAGCACTGTTTTCTTAGGATTGACGAGTAAGCCGGCGTATTTAACAGGTGGTCACAATCGTCTTTACCTACCTACCTACCTAAATAAAATGGACATAATAGTATAGTGTGTAGGTACCTACTTTTTGCTAGCGGTGTCTAATGAACCTCGCTGCCTAGCCTATTTGTGTCTGAAGGGGTGTATATTTATTTGTATTTCATTAGCCAAATTGGTATTGCTATGGGTTCTGATCACCGTCGACTTCAAATACTTACTATGTACCATTTTCTGATCAATAAATTGGAAGTTCTGGGAGTCAGAGGTAACGTTCTGTCTCTTTTCCGCGACTATTTGTCAAATCGTACACAATGTACCAAGATCGGTCCTCATATAAGCAAGCCGGAGCAAATTGAGTACGGGGTTCCGCAGGGCAGTATTCTTGGGCCCACTTTGTTTCTGCTCTATGTAAACGATCTTTGTAGTCAATCTTACCCCTACTGTCGTCTCTTTGCATATGCTGATGATACAGCACTTATAGTTTCAGGCAACACGTGGGTAGAGGCAATTGAGAATGCTGAGTTTGCAATGAAGCAGACGATGACATGGCTGAACCGCAACCTATTAACTCTAAACATTGACAAAACCAAATTTTTAACATTTGCAAGCGGAAAATCTGTCCAACCCCCGCGTGATTCCATTACTCTCAAGGCCCATGTATGTAATGGACGATATTCCGCATGTAATTGCTCGGAGATTGCTAGGACTGATAATATCAGATACTTGGGGTTGTTGGTGGATAGCTGTTTCAATTGGTATGATCAACTGGAACTTGTGACGACGCGCATTCGAAGCTTAATTTTTATTTTTAAAAAGCTAAGAGGCTCGGCAGATAAGCAAATATTGCTTACCGTATACACTTCCCTTTGCGAGTCGCTTATAACTTATTGCATCCCTATTTGGGGATGTGCCTGCAAGACAAAGTTTATTAATATCGAACGAGCGCAAAGGGCAGTGCTTAAGGTGATGCTGGGGAAGCCTTTTGGGTACTCTACTAGACAACTGTATCGTGACGCAGGAGTGCTGACGGTTAGACAACTGTTTATCCACAGGTCCGTTCTGCGACAGCACTCCTGCCTCCCATCAATACCAGAAACTTCACTTTCCACGAGGAGACGAAAACCGGCCTTTGACACTATTGCTTGTAGGACGGAATTTGCCAGACGACAGATTTATTCGTCAGGTAGCAGAATTTATAATAAAGTAAATATATCTCAGCAGATAGATGGCTTAAATAGGTATGACGTTAAAAATAATCTGAAGTCTTGGCTCTTAAACTTAGACTATTTTGAAACAGAACAAGTCGTGTTGTAAAAATGTATAATGATGTATATGTCGTGGATAACGACTTTTAGTTGTCGTGGATGACGACTTTTAGTAATATTAAGACGGTGGTTATGATTATTATTTTAAATGATGAAATGTTGTTTTGATAAATATCACAAAATGAAGGGTAGACTCGGTAACGCCACAGTTATAAAATGGCGGTACGTGGACAGAGTCGTAGCATTCGTGTCAGACAGTGATTCCGTCCGTCTCAGTCATTCAGTCAGTCAGTCGGTCTGTCGGTATGTGCAACGAAACTGTCGGTTTATCCTGTCATTGTGAAAGTTGTGTGTGTTGAGTTTCACTAATTATTATTGAAAAGTTTTATTGACTAAACTGAGTTCAACCGAATACGAGTGATGACGGAAACTACCGCTTAGCCATCCCTGCCGCCGCCGCCGACATCAGAAGTGAGATCAGGACTCTACTCTCACTGGCGTGACGTGTTTGAACATGTTCGAAGTACAGCAAAAAAAAAACATGATGCAGATCAGAATACTAGTAGTGGTACGCCACAAGAGCGTGAATGCAGCATACGTAAGTCATGTAATAACGTCTCTGTCCTCGATGGAAGATCTGAGCCACGAAGAAATCGTCACATCTTACGTTCTGGCTCATGTTGCCCAGTTTGACTGTCGACTTCATCACATGGCATTTACTAGCGGAAATACAACACGTAACAAGCTATTGCAAGAAATTAAGGCAAGTGCAAATCTCAAGTGAAACTTCGATCGCAATAATGGATCTGTCATGATGAGTGGGTAGTTCCGACAAGAATTATTTTAAGCCAATGACTACTGCTAGAGTTACATGGCACTAGTGCAGTAAACCAAGACATGAGACGGTGAATTGTCGCTGAAACTTTAGAATCTACTAGATTCAATACCAATAACACTACACGTTCGATGACTTCGGGCTCCAGCAAGCAAACAAGAAAGCAAGCAAGTTTCCGTGGGGAAGAAAATTGACACATTTGAAGTCCTCGTGACCTGTAAGATAAAACGTCCAGTGCGTTCGTGTCTGGCGACGCGGCGGTGTTCCGGTCCCGCTGGCGGATGCAAGTTTTTCTGGTGAAGTGCGTGCTTGTGCGTGCTTGACAAGTGTTTGCGGTTGGCTTCCGCAGTGTGGGAGTAACATCGTGTAGGAGAGGTGGAACCCGCAAAATTGTAGTTTGCGTGGTGGCTGGTAAGATTTGCTGTGGTAAAAAGTTTGCGTGGTGGTAAAATGTCTTGTGAGTCTGCACAGGTAGCCGGAGGTGAGTTTTCCGCGGTCGCGGCCTACCCAGTCTGCGAGAACCGGGCAGATCGCCTCAACGGTACGGAGGCCGGCCGACGGGTCCGCCAAACGACGACACCACGCCTCTAGCACGGACTGCCGAGATTGGAGCCCCCGCGCTCCGGCTACACTTGCGCTAGGGCGCGCCACCTCGTAGGAGACTGTGAGGTATCCTTGAATGACTCTGACTGCGATCGCGCGCTGCCGGCGTCGCAGCGCGGCGACGTTCTCGTGGGTAAGGACGTGGCACCAGACGGGTGCTCCGTATAGTGCCATCGACCGCACGGGTACCATCACCCTGCCTATTTCTGCCGTGAAGCAGTGGTGTATTTCGGTTTGAAGGGTGGGGCAGCGGTTGTAACTACACTGAGATCTTAGAACTTCTATCTCAAGGTGTGTGGTGCGTTTGCGCTGTGGATGTCTATGGGTTCCAGTAACCACTTAGCACAAGGTGGGCTGTGAGCTCGTCCACACATTAAATCGAAGAGCGTAATCAAACGAAATTAGATACGAAGTTTAAAGGGCCGTTTAAAGTAGTTGAAGTATTGGATGGTGACCGTTATACATTGAAAGCTTTAAATTCAAAACGTACTTACAAATACCCACATGATAGGCTAAGAAAAATGCCAGCATGACACATACCAGTCGAGGTTGATGTAAATGATGATGATGAAGAGCAAGCTTAAATTGTGGTGAAAACTCGAGTAAGGATAGTCTATCGGCCGTATTGAGTTCGACCGTACCAGTAGCTATTACGTAGTCGTAGCCCGGTAGAAATCGGTTGTCTCTTGAGGCAACTCAAGTAGTCCGTGGGTGCGCGGTGCGCGTTTGGCTCTGGCGGAGGTCGGGGTCTGTAAAGACCATCGTGTGTAGTCAGCGGGTGATGCACACGGGCGATCCACGCTGTGGATGCGCATCATGAGGGCAATTGCGATTGCTGGTCGGCTGGAGAGCCGTGGCGTTAGATATTTTTACTCGGAAGTTTTCTTTGATCTGAGTTCCTGTAAGCTATGCCTGATTTGTACAGAGTAAATTTGAGGTTTGATGAACGACTGTGGTACGTGCTCTGGCTGCTGAATAGTGAACTTTGTATACCCTATTGTTTTATTTGGTTAAAATGGTATTAAAGCAGTTTAAAGCTTTGATGACTTTAAATTTTCCGATAAGTCTTAAAGTGTAGTCAGGAGTGATCGAGCGGAACAAGTGTTCTCGTGGATGTTTTTGATTGTAGGTTAACCATCACACGAGGACGTGTACAGTCAGGAAGACCGTGTCGCAATCAACACGTGATTGCTGCAGCCAATACGAGATATGGGACGCAAGCGCCGTCTGTCGGCGCTCGATGGGTCAACTATTCACCGGCCGAGCGGAGCGACATGCCGGTAGCTGTGTAATATCGAGTATTTTTGGTAAATGAGAACAATCTGGTGAGTCGTATTATTTTTATTTGGATTTTGGTGCCGAATGTTCTCTTGTCGAGAAATCTATGCGACGGTTCTCATAAAAGGACTGTTGATATGTAGTCACAGGGATGACTGTCGATTAGAGTCACAGGGATGACTATCATTGAACACTTGTAGTCACAGGGATGACTATCATTGAACACTTGTAGTCACAGGGATGACTATCATTGAACACTTGTAGTCACAGGGATGACTATCATTGAACACTTGTAGTCACAGGGATGACTATCATTGAACACTTGTAGTCACAGGGATGACTATCATTGAACACTTGTAGTCACAGGGATGACTATCATTGAACACTTGTAGTCACAGGGATGACTATCAGTGAACACTTGTAGTCACAGGGATGACTATCATTGAACACTTGTAGTCACAGGGATGACTATCATTGAACACTTGATAGTCACAGGGATGACTATCATTGAACACTTGTAGTCACAGGGATGACTATCATTGAACACTTGTAGTCACAGGGATGACTATCATTGAACACTTGTAGTCACAGGGATGACTATCATTGAACGCTGTGTACATGAATTGTACGGGGAGAACTTGCAGCAGTAGTAAATCACTTATTTTCGTTTGTGTAATCTTACAATGTCGTTATAGAATTTGTGATGACACAAGACTTTTATTTAGTAGAGTGGTCAGATATGGCCGAGCGTGAATGATACTGTGCGGTATTGGCTTTTGTTTCAGATTAACACACGAGGACGTGTGACGTGTCAGAATGGCCGTGTCGTGGATAACGACTTTTAGTTGTCGTGGATGACGACTTTTAGTAATATTAAGACGGTGGTTATGATTATTATTTTAAATGATGAAATGTTGTTTTGATAAATATCACAAAATGAAGGGTAGACTCGGTAACGCCACAGTTATAAAATGGCGGTACGTGGACAGAGTCGTAGCATTCGTGTCAGACAGTGATTCCGTCCGTCTCAGTCAGTCAGTCAGTCAGTCGGTCTGTCGGTATGTGCAACGAAACTGTCGGTTTATCCTGTCATTGTGAAAGTTGTGTGTGTTGAGTTTCACTAATTATTATTGAAAAGTTTTATTGACTAAACTGAGTTCAATCGAATACGAGTGATGACGGAAACTACCGCTTAGCCATCCCTGCCGCCGCCGCCGACATTAATATTTTATATAATAATATATAATATAATACATAATAATATTTTATACTTTATTGTATGACACACATACACACACACACAAACACACTAACACACATAAACTCACACACACACACACGCACGTACTATATTCTTACAGATCGTTCTTCCTGGTTAACTTTCTTTACCTGGTGACCTAGCACTGAACCACTGACTTTTGTAACACAGGTTTTTCCTAGCATAAAAGTCAGGGAATATTGTTATTGTATACCTCATAAAAAAGCCATGTATATTATTATACTAGTGTTAAGTATTTTTGTACGTGTTTGTAATTTAAGAGGCTTGAATAAATATTATTATTATTATTATTTTCTCCTAAAATGAGGAGATGAAAATGGAGAAATTTAACTTGAAGGGCCTTAATTCCTTGTTTTTTGTCATGCTGCCTTTAATTTTTTTGTCTCCACTAAAATATACTCTCAGTACCGTCGGCAACCTTTAATGTTGATGGTCGATTTAGTTGTGTTTCCTCTATAGTTATCTAAACTCTTCAAATTCAGTGATCTGTACTTGGTGCGGCGTGTCTTGGCTTGACAGTCTTTGAGGTTTTTCACAAGACAAAAATGAAAAATAATATATTAAATATATTAAAATTTTAAACGAGTGCAATTTGAATTCTAAAATAAACTGTAAATGTAACTGGTGTCAAATCTGAGTCGTAATATTAGAAATATACCTAAATAGTTAAAAGTAAAAATCAAGTGGATTGTTTCAGCGGGTTTCATCTTATCCATTAGGCCGTACGGCTAGATTGATTCTAAAAACCAGACCTACACTATGCTTACATCGTACTGACCTTAGGGTGTTGCTAGAACCAAATGACTTTCATCTGAACTGTATGAGTTCCAATATTTTATTAGTAAGAAAGAAAGTATTAATTTACAGAGATGCGATTGTACAATCAATAAGACGGAACAAGGCAGCGGCGGGCGCCCTCCTCGCCGACTACAAGGACCCTGAGGAGGGCGCTCTGGACGGCATCACGCCGGACCAGGAAGCCAAGTATACCGCTGATCACTATCTTGTTTCCGACAGGTACGTCATAATATTATACCAGGAGTTCCCAAACTTATTTTGTCTACTGCCCACTTTTAAAATAATTTATTATTAAGCGCCTTTTTTTAACCTACTTAAAAACCACTATAGCTCATTCGGTGTTTAAGAGTCCTCCTAGATGAAATCACAAATTGCCTCCCAAGCCTCTACACAACGCCTCTATATTTTTTTGTGTGTCTTACCGCTCCCCTTTAGGTCTGCAGCGCCCACAAGGGCGCGTTATCGCCCACTTTGAGAAATGCTGTATTATATTAAAGCTCGTATCGGCCAGGCAGCGCTCTAGTCGGCACAATGTTAAATAAGGTTAAATAATTATTGTAATAACTCGAAACGTTTTGCTGCATGTACGCATTGACATTAAAATATACATAATTACATAAGTTCATATTTCACAGTGGGTAGCAACATTTATTTTATGGGTCTACAAATATCAGTTATGGTATTTACCATACTGCCACAGAATAAGCAGGCGGACTGTGGGCTAGTAACACGTTGAATAAGATGAAAACTTCGCTTAATAACTTTAGTCAGTTTTTTTCAGAAGAAAACCGTTATTTATATGAGTAACATTTCAGACGGGGTGACACGGCTAATCGCGACTTCGCCAGCGCCGGCGAGGCTGGGTTCATGTGTCCCAGCACGGTCAAGTACGCCCGGCCGCAGCGAGCGCGCGCCACCTCGGGACACTGGAAGTACATCGTGAACACAGGGGAACACACACAGACGTTACGATTAGAGAAATGCTTGTTAGTCACTCACTAACCCACACACAATAGTTAACTGTTGCTAGCCACCCGTCTCTCGTCTAAGTCAGCCAAGAAGATATCATTCTTTTCTGGTCTTTTGGTCATACGGCAGTCATAAATCCAATTGAATTGAAGTTTCTCATGTTTCATCGGGGATTCAGGTTGTAGCGTCTATAGACTCTGGCAACTACTAGTATTCCAGTGCGTGAAGACCACATGTCTCACTGTTGTTGAAAATCACATCATGATATTCTTGGTAGCCAGTTAACACCAGGTTGGCCATGAGATCATCTGTGTTCCATGATAATATAGGTTAAGACTAATATCGTTTAATAATAAATAAATATACGTAGTTTGAAAAGGTTTAAAAACATGCTACATGCCTCATTAAGAAACCGAACTAAAAATAAATCCAGCTGTTCCTACTCACAATAGGTATTTGAATAAGCGATCCACGAAGATTACGACATGCAGATACATAGATAAACAGATACTGATCCAGCAAATAAAACAACCTTGAACGAAGAATGTGAAGATATTAAAGAAATCATTTGCGTTTCACAGAAAGCCAAAGGACTCATGCACTTATCTAACTGACAATTTCCAATCAAAATGCGTTCAAGTTTACAACTACCATCGTCTTCTGACTTGGGATCAACAGAATGGACTACATATGGACATATTTAAGGTAAGTGGTATACTTGCGTCTCAGTTAAGACTTTGCAGACTCGGGACAACAGTCGTCGCTTGCGACAAAGTGGGTCGCGATTCCGATTCGGTGGTAGATTCTGCGAAGCACGGCTCTTGCTAGGATTAGTGTGAGCAACGCCCACAGCTTAGAGCCCGCCTACTCGTTCGGTGAATCTAGTATGACCCCTCGAGGTCACTAGAATATGAAAGCAGGTAAAATAATAATATTAAGATGCAGTCGCGAGGATTCAAATGACTGTTATATCTGTCACCTCTGTATACCTTGATTATTGACAAATTTTTTGGTGGAAATGACGACGATACTCAAAAAACTTCGAACACGAGTGAAAACCAAAAATTACCATTATTTACCACCAATTATTTATTATTGAAACTTATATTTATGTGTTAATTTTTTTTATGAGACATAATATTGAGTGATTTCGTAATTTATTTTTACTATAACTTTTTAGGTTCCAACGTGCTGTTCGTGTCACATTGAAGGGTATAGTGTCTCGTTCCCGCCCCTCGGTCACAGAGTGCACGAAACCTCTTCGGAACATTTCCCCGGTGAGGACCTATCTTCGGAACACGGCAATAATGCATTTGAATCTGTACAGTCGAGTGTTCACAGACCGACAGTGAAATCACCGCCGTTCACTCACCATAAACCTTTAGAGTCATTCCCACCCTTTTCCGATAGCCACAACTTAGTAGCGGGTCAAACATTTTCCAAAATATCTGACAATGAAGAACTAAATTTAGGTCTGTCAAATCCTATGGACTCTTACGGAAACACATACTTTCCGGACTCGTTTAATCAGGCTAGTTCTATAAAAAGTATCCGAAAGCCTTCAACGACAAGGAACCCTACTGGAAAGCACTTCGATTCCATCACCCTACCTAGTTACCTAGAACCGCCTACACCATCAGCTTCTGCGTCGTTCTCTTTTGTGAAAGAATCTTCAGGAAATTATAAGTCGAACGGAAACCAATTTAAAAGAGGATCAAGACCCAGTAGAAGACCTTTGAAGAAAAAGATATCAGCAGGGCCCGATGATCTATCAGCCGCGGGAACATCAGCTGTCGAAACATTAACAAGCAGTAGCTTAGACACTTCTGAAGATTTTAATGATTATTCTGAAGAACCTGATATTGGACAAGCTGTCGCTGGGCCGGCCGGCGCACGACACACGATAGCTCCTAAGCTAAACGGTCTCACCACTGAAAAAGTTACCACTACACCTAAATATCGAGATTCCAGTACAGATAATCATGAATTTACATCGAATGGAAAGAGAATAAATTATAATTATCATCCAATTATCGATTTCTTTGGGGCAGATGAGAGAGAGGCGGAGGAGTCTATAGACAGAGAAGACAGTGAATTAAACTATGTGCCTGCTACAGAAGCAGAATGGAAACCAATCAACCATCCACAATTCAGAAACTTGGACGTTTCCAATACAGTTGATAGAAAGAAACCTTAACGCCAGATACGCATCCCGATTTAAGAGACAAGAGAATTTACTTAGCTTAAAAACCTTCGACTGTATTTTTCTCTAAGAATGATGGCAATCACATTGTGATGTGTTAGAGCTCTTGTAAATAGTGGAGTCCTACTCCGGTTAAATAATATTTACCGAAGTATATAACTAAATTAAAAAAATAAGATTTATTAGATATCATATTATAGTAATAGTACATAAATCTAAGATCTTATTTTAGTTAGTTTTAGATAAAATATGTAATGACGTTATCTGAACGAAACCAAATGATTGTTGCAATGTATTTGATAATAATTGTGTTTTTTCTCTTTTAATTTATTGAATTAATGTATTTAAGAATTAATTTATAACTTAGAATAGGTGTTCAAAGACTTGCCAATTTTATAAATAAATAATTTAAAATATTTAATTGTTCATATTCCTTTTAGTGCACGAGTAATTAATGATGACAACGCGCTTATTAGTGTGTCGAAATGAATACTATCAACTTGGTAAACACCGATAAAAGTGAAAGTGTAAACGACTTCTGGTAAAGTTGAATGCACGAGCTCAGAGGTGATCGGTTTGTAAGCGCGACTTGCGTCAAACGGAACGTGTTGCCGCCGCGCCGCCGCGCCGTGTGGACTCGATACCGGAAAGTAGGCTGTAGGTACTCTTGTGACATTAAACACGACACACTGGCTTTATGTAATACACATTTATTATAAAGTAACAACATTATAAATAGGTTTTATCATTACATTGAAGTGTCCAACCAAAATCTCCAATCATAATTTACAATGCAAGCTATTAGTGTTGCTAAATTACATTTCGTAAACTCAATAATAATATTATGATCAGCGATTTTCGTTGCCAACACAACACAATCGAATATAATGATATTTTAGGTATCACAGTATTTCGCATTGTATTTAAATCGAAAGTTTATAATTAACTATAAATAATTTTGAAATATAACCCAATTCGATTACTTTTACAATTTTTTGTCGTGTTTAATTCAATGATTAAATTTTAATTTAGTGGCACTTTTATATTCGTTTATATTTCATTAAATCATGGCGAACGTTTGTTGCGATTATGCTTCAACATAATAATACATACGTTTGCTAGGGTCTAAAATATAGGCAGGGGTCGTAGTCAAAATAGGAATAGCCTGCGCGAAACTATTAAGCAATACTGCAGGATCTTTCCCAGCGTCCTGGGATTTATCCGGTCTAACTCGGATATCGTAATCGTTTTCTTCTGATTTCTTTGAATCTGCTTGTACAATTTTGGCACTACGGTAGTTTCCGCCGTGCATAGCTTGGCCTCTTCTATTGTTGTGGACATTTTTGTAGTTTTCGTCTTTCGAGTAATCTTCTCTGTAACTGTCGTCTGTTAGTTCCTCCAACCTCTCAAATTTATTTCTACCGCGACTAGGACGCGAGTCAAGTCGCGCATTACCACTTCGCATTGCATTTCGTGAGTTTGTATTACTCCCTGGATCAGTGAATTTAGAATTATGATTACTTCTAGATTTCGGAATGTCACCAATTGATTTCAAATTACCGCCATGCATCCTCCTAGGAGAATATTCATCGAGTTCGATGTTGTGCCTTGTATTCTCACTCTGTGATGCTACTGCGTCTTTAGGTACTTTAGACTGTAAATTTGCGATAGGATTTGATTCTGTTACATCCTCAATACTTCTGTAATTGCCACCATGACGTGGACTATTCTCTAAATCGAGATTTTCTTTAAAAACTTCCACGTCTCCTAAGTTATTAATTTCTTTCGCCAGCCTATCATCCTTATAGAGTTCTAATGCCTCTTTTTGTTTTTTAAGGTGCCTTTTAGGAGCTGGGGTAACTTCTTTAATTACTTCTACCTCTTTTATATCTTGTTTAAATTGCGTCACGTGTGGTGAAGTCTTGTCGACAGGCAGCTCTTTATGTATTTCGATTTTTTTTCTCGATATAACAGGCTTGAGTACTATTTTGGTATTATGAGAGGCCACAGTAGGTGTAGGTGCATCAGTTGTCCGAACAAGGGTACGCTTAGTAGGTTCAGGCGTTGTGGGTATTGGATTCTCTTTTTCATTATTTTCTACCTCTTCTTCTTCATCATGTGCCTCCTCTTCATTTGTATTATCTTCATCATCGTCATCGAAATTTTCTAAACTATCCTCATAATCTTCTTCAGAGGAATCTTTATACTTCTGTTTATTTTGCTTTTCATATTCAGGCATATATTCTTTAATATCGTGCTTTACACCAATCATAGCGTCCAATTCTTCTTCTTTCATACCGTCGTTATCATCACCATATTTTTTGGTGTCTGTAACTATAGTGCTCTTTGAACTTTTATTTTTCTTTTCCCTATATTTTAGAGCATCAATTTCAGAAGAATCTCTTCTATGTGGCATTTCTTTTCGTTTTTGTTTTTCTGTCGTTTCTGTATGATCACTATGCATTTGTTTCTTATGTTGATCTGGATTATATCCTCGGAACCTCGTTACTAATCTTAGTTTAGGCTCACTGAGCTCTGTAGTTCGTTCTGTGTGCGCGGCTACAGTTGTTGTTACAATTCTTCTTCGTTTCAAGGTCGGCTTCTGAGTGGTTGTAGTGGTTGTCGTTAGTGTTTGTTCTTCGGTTTCTTCGTCTTCATCATCCTCATAATCTTCGTATTCTTCTCCACTTTCATCGTCTTCTACAGATTTATCTGATGTCACAATTGTTGATGCAGTGGATTTAGAATTAGATGGTGGTATTGTTGTCATTGTTCTTCGGATAGTATTAGATGCAGCGACATTTTGGGTTTCTGATCTAATTGGTAAGAATTCAGAAACATCAAACATTGATATTGAAGATGGCCGTCTTTGCCTTGATGTTCTTTGAATTGGTGACATTGTTATTGCGGTATTTATTTCTGTAAGATTTTTTCCAGTGTTTTTTTGGTTTCGGTAATCTTCCAATGTAATTGCCTTTTTGTTTCCAACAGGCGTGTATTCAGATTTATGGTTTTGATGTTTGATTTCATATCTAGGTTCACCACGCCGTTCGTCTATGTTTACATCTACAAAACTCGACTCAGAAATAACTTCATCACCCATTTCAGTATTTTTTTCTCTATCACTCTTTCCTATATCTTTATATACTTTACTGATGCGACGTTTTTCAGGCTCTTGATTAGCTCGAGTCACTCTGTCCACTACTCTGTTGGACTGCATTTGTTTTATTAACGGACTTATGTTGCTTGAAGTTGTTGTTTTTTTAGAGTCTTGAGATTGACTTTCTCGTATAATTTTGTATGGCTCATAAACAAAAGACGTTGAACGTTTCTTCCTTAGAACTTGAGGAGCCTTTGTAACATCTTCTTTGTTTTTGTATGAAACATAAGTCTCATTACCAGCAGTCTGATTATGTTTCAATTCATCAATCCAATCAAAAGTAGAACTGTAATTTTTTGCCGTATTTAATTGATTTTTGTGTTGTTTTTTAATATTATCTAAAATATCGTTATATATATTAGACTCTTGAGATAATTCCGTTTTTGGAGTTACGCTATTATGATGAGCTTTAACTGACTTTCTTAACTGATCATGTGCGGTTGCAACAGAATCATATAGTTGGTTCTGGTCATTTTTTAATTTATCTAATAAAACAAAGACATCTGTGCGCCCTTCGTTTCTTAATTCATCAATTTTTTCCACAACGGCACTAGCCTGAGCATCTTGAGTGCGGTGCTCTTTCAATTTGTCCAACTTATATGTTGGCAAGTTGGGAATTGTAACTGGTTCAGGACTCATAATTAAATCTTCTTTAAAAAATGGACTATCAAGTGGATTTTCTCCAAAGTATTTAACTTTAAAGCAATCGATTTTATCTCCAAGATTTTTTAATCTCGGTTGTTTTTGCACTGTATCGAATAAGTCTTCCCCTTTATTGTTTTCTTTTTTCTTACCTGCGCCGTTATCATTGGCATCAGCGCTATCATTGACTTTTTCTGATATAGGATCAACGTCTTCAACTTCGGGGCATTCGAGTTTAGATCTTGAATCATAAAACTCTGTTCCTCCTTTAGACTTTTTTGGGATTAATTTAAAGTTTTCTGCGTATCGTAGGGGTGAGTTTTTACTGATAGATTTTAAATGATTAAAGTAGTATGGGTATTTATCTTTTATTTCGTCATTTTCATTTTCTACTTTCGGTTTTGCGATTTCTAACATTTCTTTTTCATTAAGAATTATAGAACTCAAATTAATATGCGGGATTTCGTCTACGACCTCTCCTTTGTCTTCTGCATGTCTTATTGCCGTTTCGTTTTGATAGTTGTACTGATCCATAGTGTCACTTTTATCATTATTTTCTCTTTTATTTCTATTTGACTCTTCAGAATCAATCGCTTCAGCAGAGTATTCTTGTTCACTTTCTGTATAGTTTTCGGCATCCACATTTTTATTAAAATCTTTATCGTCGTTTTTCCATTTTTTACTGTGAACAACTTGATCTTTATACTCAGATCCTTCACCGTCATCGTGATTTCCCACAAATGTGGGTATTTTAAACTTACCTCCACTTACTTCTTTCTGCCGAAGAAAGCCACCATGTCCTTCGTGATCAGATGCATGTTTCTGTTCACCAGCATGATCATAGGCTGAGTCTTCATAACCTTCTTCTGTATACACTGTTTGCGCTTTGGTGCTTTTAACGGCTTCTCGTAAGCGAGGTGCATTGCGTATTTCTTCATAAGTTTCAGCATCTTCTAAAGCTGCTTCACGTGGTAAATGCTTGATCGATTCTGTTTTTCTGACCTGAGCGTAGTTTTTAATGGGAACGAACTCATCTTCTTCATCATCAACATCTTTTTCACCACCACTATCTTCATCGTTTTTTAACTCTGGTTCGTGGTAAGCAGCCGGTTTGTTTTCTCGTACGGCTTTGTCGATAGATTCATCAACATGATTTCGCAATAGTTCGTATTTTTGTTTTCCTTTTTCATAAATATCATATCCTTCAGAAGGTGTTGAATGCTTCTGTGAGTCTTGCACTTGAGGGTACTCGTTATGTTCATCATCATACTTGGCTGCGTGATGTTGCCGTAGGTTGCGTATGTGATTTTGTAATGGATAGTAATGCACGGGTTTTATCTTGACATAATTTTGATTCCAGGGATGTTTAAGCTTTTTATTTAATATCTGGTCTCTAGGGCTGTGCTTTTGAGATAGTCGATAGTAAACCGGCCTCCTTTGCGGCTTATGTATTTCAAACTCCAATGGGTAATTCGCTTGTGGGAACAATTTTTTGTCTGTTTGTTTTGGACTTTCTAGATACTCGTCTTTAGTGATATCGGATTCTCCAGCTTTATTTACAGTGTTTTGCAGTCGAATTTTGTTATTTTCCAAGTCATCTCTTATCTTTGTTAAAACAGGGTCCCTGTAGATTTCTTGAAGCGCGGGCTCCTCGGCTTTATACGGGTGAAATACTTCATAGTTACTTGATACTGGAACAGCTACGCTTTTAATAAACTTTTGAAATGGCTGAAATGCGGCTTTATCTCCTTGTAATATATGATGAACTCCAAAATGTGGTTTCGCTTCAATCGTATGAGGTTTGATCGGATTTGCTTTGAAATGTTTTTCCGGGGACTGAACACCATGAGAGGCCGCTACATCAACGGCGAATTGAGGCTTCTTGGCAGTGTACTCAAAGTACTCGAGCGGAACAGGTTTGTGTTCCGCATTTCGAGGTCGGAGACTTTCCACAGCGAACTGCCCCTTGGACTCTTTTGTCACTTCACCATCTCCCCAAGCAATGGGCACTCGTATCGGCGCACACAGATCACAGCACAGCGCGAGGAGTGCGGCGAGGGTTGTTGTCATGTGCATTGTTCACATCACGGTCGCGGCGACTGCGGCGGTTGACTGAACCAGGTCGATGGGCCCGCCACCGTTTTTATTTCCTCGGTTCGCCGTTGCGGACCGATTGCTTCCACCCAGTCGCTTTGTCGAGTGGTTTGGCCCGAGCAATAAGACAAAGCGAGTAAACTTAAAAATAATTTAATTTCAATAACACATTTTAACAAATAAATGCAGAAAATATAGTAGACACAACTTAGATCAATATCACTTACACAAAAACCAACTTAGAACGAATTCACAAAATCAAGCCTAACAAAATAAATACAAGCTATGTAAAGTTGAATATTTTTTGTATCCATTAAGGTTGTGCTACTAAAATAAAATGAGTGGCAAATCTAAAAGTACCCATTTAATAAAATCCAACTTGTCATATTCAATCAAGACTTGAGCTTTGAAGGAATGTTCTTAACTTGTTGATTTAGGTCAACAAAACCGAGGAAAGAATGTAATGTGCGAGCATTATGCTTTAGTGAGCGTTGAGACGAACATTTTACCAAACATAACACCGATTCACGTCTTAATACCTTTGTTCATTAGCGATAGGTCTAAAATTATTTGATATCGGCCTGTAGCGGTCCAACGGTAGGTATAGAGTTTACGGGAGGCGTCAGGTTTCATAGTTGAGCACGTAGCATTTTTAGTTTTATGAAAACATCACGATGCCTTGCCTCGTGCATCGTGTTCCAGAAAGAAACAGCCCGCTGCTAATGTATTTAGTATCGCATCTAATGGTTGCGTTCAAAAGCGCTCGATCGCCTGTCAAGAAAATAAGGCATTACACACGCAGGGTTGCAACACTGCATACATTAATGCCTTCGTTTATTCAAATTTCACATAAAATATCAATAGACCTAGATTTAAAGACGATTTGTAATCATAATTTCCAAACAGATGTTTATACTCTCGTCTCTGAATAACGACAAAGTTGCAAATAAAATGAGAAAATAAACTAAGTTTGATGTTTTTAAATAAAATAGTAAATTTTGGGGAATGTTGTTAGTAGCATGTTGTAAAACTGCTACACGCAAATAATAGAACGTTTGCGTTAAGTAGAATTAATTGAGTACAACGTGGGAAGCACTTCTTAACATTTCATAAAACCGAACACAACTTGATGTAGTAAGTATGATCACTCAAATACTTTATACTGTTTGATCGGTTTAACAACTTATTATTGAACATTTCTCAAATGCTGCTTTTTTACAAATTTGGTAAAAGAAAAAGATACAAATATAGAAACATACACAGTGTGAAAGAACACACGAAAACACGAGTTGTATTCAGAGAATATTTGGCTGTTTCTTCTACTCGTAAAGCCTAAAAATTCTTGAGATACAATATAAAAGTCCTCCCAAAATCACAGTATGTAATATCAATAGATTAATTTCAGTCGTGAAATTAGAAAATAATAGATAACGTCTAAAAATCCAAGAATTACACCACAGTCGAGAAAGGCTTCGACGGCGTCCGCAGTGGGCGCGCGGACTCGCCGGCGGAGGGTTTGGCAATCGTAGTCCGAGTAGGTACGTATGGAATGTTCTGCCGAGTGTCGCGGGACGATAGACTGACTTACATGGAGTATTCACAGCTGTCACGACGAAATCCGCCCGCGCCACACTCAATATTGTGTAATAATACTACTCTGCCAAGGAAGTACCGGGAAAATATCAACAATACATAAAATGTTTGTTATTCATCCAAATTCGTTTAATTACCTTTTTTTTTATTAATTTAAGTATTAAGCTGAGGTCCATGGGAAACCCATTCACCATCAGGTGGGCCGTATGCTCGTCTGCCTGCAAGGGCAATAGAAAAAAGTCAAGTGCACAACACCGCGGTACTTAAAGAAAACAGTTAACATGACTGTGAATTTTGGTCGACGTTGCAGCGTTTTCGTGATTTTTTCGGTTTGGGTTCAGTTGGAAGGCGCCACTTCGAAATTTGTTGACGAGTTTGCATGTCAATTTCGTGAGCCTACGTCTCGTCACCAGTACTGTTGGATCGGAATTGACTTCGTTGTGTTTTTGGACAAAGTTTAGTTCTTTTGTGACTAGCCGAGCCGCAACATGTTGCATGCCTAGTTAATTATTTAAATGACATGGATCGTGTGAGTCGACAGAGAAAAGCCCATCCACGAGAAGATGAAATAGCCTCTTAGGCTACCAGCGAATAGGTAGGATACAAAAACGATAAAGTTTGGCGGCTATATCTCTCTCTTTCTAAGCTTGTATGAGGATTTTCATTGTTTCCTTCACTTTTACAATATTATCTTCAGCTGCAGAAGTTGATGGCGTAGGCCACTACTAGAGCAGGCAAATCTTTCATCGCATCTCGATCGCTTTTGAACGCTTTATATCACTTATAAGCACGTGTTTTTGATAAAGGAAGCCTTTGTAACATTTTTCATGACTTCAAACTCGAAATTCTATTGGCGATGCAAAATTTAAGACAGAATCTTTGTCCGATGTTTTTATCCATTATAAAATTAGCAATACACACACTAGATGATATAACTGAATTTAATCTAAATAACAGATGCAACTCAGAACACAAACTCCGCTCCAAAATGGAAAACAGTTGTGCCAATCTAATAACAATAATAAAAAGCATAAAAAAATTATCAATTCCTGATACTTTTTTAACTGCACGTATTACATTTTTTTAATAAACATCAAATGATTGTCGTTGTGGGATGCGACTGTCACTTTCACATCAAACTATAAATTAGGGAATCGTTTAACATCAATATCGGCCGTGAGCTTAGCTGTCCACGTACGGAAATTAATAAAAACACTAAACAATTAATAATACATATTATTTTCCCAAAGAAAAATCCATTTCAACATTTCACTGTTCTTAAGACCAAGTTAATGTAGTCCGAACACAACTTAGTTAGTACTGCCGTGTTTATTTAATAACAGCTTTCATTGCAACATCGGAAGGGTTCAAGTCGAGTTATGAGATTATAGTTAGTGTCCCGCCTTACTTAGCATTTACGTGGAACATTCCTAGTTCCCTTCATCGAGAGCATTATTATTGTAGATACTTTAATTAGAGTAACTGTCGTTGTAACTGTTGACTGGGTAAGCGAAAAGACTAGCTTCACGCTGGGCTTGGTGTTTGTAACGAGAGTATATAGATACAATAATGTTGTATTTTTTACTGCTTAAACAGAATGAGTTTGCGGGCCGGTAATGACTTAGCCTATAGACATCTTCAAAGTAAATGGCATCACCCATGCACCACCCGCCACTCATAAATTCTAGCTCTCAGTTATATACAGTACAACGGCTGCCACGTCCTTCCTACTGTAACAAATGATCGTTTTGCCCCAGAAATCGGCAGGGTGGTAGTAGAATACCCTTGGCATCGTTCCATTCAGACCAAAACGTGTTCAAATTATTTTGGAAAGCGCTATACAGTCTGATAGGTACATAAAAAGGTGAATTGTTAAAGAGTAAGAATGAAGGGTAGTTCGGCTTGCTCGTTTGACACACTGACGCCCTGAAGTATCTACTCGACGAGCGATATTAACAAGGAGCACCTGATCTGATCGAGATATCAGTATGCAATCAATTGGAATTTTCGGTTTAAAATTGATAATTTTTTCTCTGCACTTTCATTATAATTTCAAATTTAGCAACACAGACCGAGCATCGGCAAGCATCTCGCAACAGCCTCGATCTCGGCATCCCACCTCAAGTTGACAATCGTGGATCGTGACGTCGACTTACAACATTCATAATAATTAAACGAAATCAATAAAACGTATCTAATTGTTTGTAATGAAAACCTTTATCAGGGCTGACGCAACTGGGAGGCTGTGTGTTCGAACGGTGTGCAACCGTACTCGAAGTGTTACTGTTTATGTAATTGTGTTGGCAATCCGTCGAAATGGAGCACTCAGCTGATGTAACTGCGCTGCCGTTTTTGTCGCTGGAGGAAGTTGGAGCGCTCGGCCGCTGCATTCTCACCTACGTGACGGGTGGCGGACCACATCGAGGCTGTATAGGGACAGGCAATCTCTCGGCTTCTCACCCAAGGCTAAGCGGCTTTCGGCACCCTAAGATATCCTCAATTTCAAAAATTGTATTAAAGTCTCCGCTAACGAATGCAGCAGAAACAGGCCGACAGGTCTTGCTGGCTGTAATCGTAAAGGATCAGGAGGAAGTGCCTGTGGAGGTGCTTAAAGAAACTACAAAATTTTGTTTCCTGCTTGCTCTCGTAAACAACAAAATTCAATAGGAGAGTAAATAATTAGCGTTATGAAATATTTGTCACTATTACAAATGGTAAGATTTTTATATAAACACAATGTAGTAACTGAATTTTACTGGATTTTTCAGTAAATGCAGTGGCGTCGAAGAGTTGCCCCTCAGGGTCAGTGACCGAGGTCTAGGTCGTTTGTAAGACTCGTTATGGATCTAATCAGTTTTAAAACGATTCGCTTTCGACAGACCAAACTAATTTGTTTCGTTTTGCTGTTATTTAAAACCTGTAATTATTCGTATAATTTACTGTGCAGTTTATTTTAGTGAGAAAGAATGGGAAGTCAATCGTTTGATAATATTGGAGCGACGACTTACTTGATTGAAAGTAAACGGACAAGAACTAAACGGGAGCTCTGAGCTCTGTTCAGCTGCGCCCAGCTACTTCCAGCTGTGGAGGAGTTACTACAAGCTGTTCTTCATGATGAAAATAATTACGATATAAGAGCTGCAGGTTCGAGCGTTCTTGCTACTCATAAAACGTGCCCTGACATTGACGACGTAAACTTATTAAAATATTAGAACCGTTGTTGGATCTCACCGATACGTTTCACGTCATTACGTGTCCTTCTGATCCATTAACGGTGCTTTTAGGTACCACAAGCACCGATCACCGTCCTCGCTGAACCTGTCGCTTGCGACAAAGATCTCGACGAGTAAATTAACCCATAGACAAAGCCTACTGCCCAGTCGGCCCGCTGAGTTTCTCGTCGGATCTTCTCAGTGGGTCGCGTTTCCGATCCGGTGGTAGATTCTGCGAAGCACTGCTCTTGCTAGGGCCAGTGTTAGCAACATTCCGGTATGAGCCCCGTGAGCACACACGTTAGGATGAAGCTGAAATAGCCTTTGAAGGCTATCAGCATAGGTAGGGGAAAAAAAAACGATACGTGCTGACACAACAAGCTCCGTCCAATCGCGAAACAATTGTGTATTCAACTTTACACTGCTTTTAATTATAATGTAATACGCTTATCTTCTTTTCGAATTCAATTTTTATGTTTCCAGAAATAGCATAGAATTAAGTTGTATGTTTTCTTATCGAGTGAATTAAAAACATCGACAGGTTATCGACCCTGACACAGCGGAGTAACGAATACCAGGCTATATAAAACATTAGCACGCCTTAAGCAGTAAATAGACGATAATTAGTGAATGTAATTAGTTGTCTCATTGAAAAGAATTGTCTTCGGAAGTCTACTTTAAAAATTGTAATGTTTTGGGAAAATAATGACCTTGAATGAAGAGAATAAATTAATGATTTTAATAATGAAGTTCATTACTGCACCGAACCAGCGGCTCGCGACACAACACCGTACCACCTAAATACCACTTAAATATGAAGTCATTGTAATGTCTCAACTATGTATCTATTGTCTATTCCGCCCTTTAGTAAAGCCTCGCTAAGTAGAATAAGGCCAGGTAATGATGTATGTTACAATCAAGAAATTCCTTTTTATTCTAAAGTTTTTTCGTCTATACTGATATTATAGGTATAAAGCTGAAGATTTTGTTTGTTTGAACGCGCTAATCTCAGGAACTACTGGTCCGATCTGAAAAATCTTTCAGTACTAGATAGCTCATTTATTGAGGAAGCTATATAATATCACGGTAAGGCCAATACAAGCGGAGCAACAATAAATAATGTTTCAAAATAGGGTTTTAAATAGCTCCTTAACATTCTATAATTCAAAAATATTTTCACTTTCTACGTAAATGAAGTAGGGGTAAAATTTAGCGTTATGCTGAAGTAACTATTCCACGCGGACGGAGTCGCGGGCAAAAGTTATTTTATTATAAAATTCTTTCGTTATTGAACTAAGTTAACCAGAGTAAGAGTAACCACCCACAATCGCTTGGGCAGTAAGAAGGCTTGCCTACAACCTGATTGTTACAGATTCAACCTATGCGGTGGTCGGCTCGGTGGCCGCGCTGCCTGTTATTTGGTTCAGCGAGCACGTGTTGGGCTAGCTCGGTGGCCTTCTGAGTTCGATTGTTTTTGCGACCAAATAAAAACTGTAGTTTTCACGATAAGCTCATTAGCCTAATTTCCGTCCGATGTAGCATTTTACAGTTCAGCTGAGGTCCCCTGCCCTTCGCCATTACTGTTTTCGCGGCAAACGTTCACCTCAGCTGTCTAACGCCAAGGGATTCTAGGAGTCTTGCCCGTGAATGAGAAGACTGAGTCCGGGCCCACCTCCGACATCGACCCTCTTCACTGAGTTCCTTTCCGAAAGATACTCCGTGACGTCATCGGAATTTCTGAATGCAAATACGTTGCAACTTCGTCCGTGTCGTGTCCCACGTGCCATCAACCGACATGCTCCCTACCGCGGCCTTCGTCACGCCCACCGCCCCCGCGATTCTCGGAACGTCCGCGTCTGCACCCGCTCGCAAACTGTTTGAGTCGTCGTCCACGTCGTCCTGCGCGTCCTCCAATACAGACTCCAATGCGGACACGTACCCCGCGTGTACCCCAGGTGCGGAAACCTCATGCATTTATAAGGTTCGACACTAAGCCTTTTTTTATTGCTTAGGTGGTTGGACGAGCTCACAGCCAACCTGGTGGGTGGTTACTGGAGCTCATAGACATCTACAACGTAAATGCGCCACCCACCTTGAGATATAAGTTCTAAGATCTCAGTATAGTTACAACGGCTGCTCCACCCTTCAAACCGAAACGCATTACTGCTTCACGGCAGAAATAGGCAGGACGGTGGTACCTACCCGCGCGGACTCACAAGAGGTCCTACTATCAGTAAAAGCCTGAAAAACTTGCCCTAAATTTATCTTATCGCATCCTCCCGGACCGGTCTCGTTGCTTTTGAGCTTTCTAAGCATCGGTGACCGTCCTCATTGAACTCTTCGATCACGACGAAGAGTTTTACTAACTAACCCATAGACACAGCCCACTTTTCTGGCCGGATTTTCTCATTGGGTCGCGATTTTGTTCCGGTGCTGGATTCAGCGAAGCACTGCTCTTATTACGGCTAGTGTTAACAAATTCCTACAAATTGAACCCTTGAGCTCACCTACCCGTCCGCACGAAGCTGGAATAAAAAAGTTGGCAACGCTTCCCGCGGCGTGGCGGGTCGGTCCCAGCGCCACGTTGTTTCGTTACAGGCCGGCTGCAAAAACTAGACTCGACGCTGTTTAGTTTGCTTTTTATTTGGATTCAACCACTCTGTTACTGCTCGTATTAAAATTTTCTGGTATTTTTAGACAAGCTCAAGAATCTTGTTAAGAATTTACTGGAGTAAATTGTGGGTGCCGTAGTGAACAGACGCCAGATAGGCTACTGGTGGCGATGGTTCTCGCAAACACCAAATTTCTTAGTGAAGGATTTAATGAAAATTAAATATATTATGTATTTCACGACTAAAAACTAACTCCCGTGCACGTGCATAACTCTTCTACAAGGTTGTCGAAAGGAGATTGTTGAGACTGATAAGAACACCTATTTTTATATTTATAAATTTCTGATTTAACTGTATAGCTTTTGTGTTACAATCAATCGCTCAAGAATATTTTTCTGATTTTATATTAACCAACAACATAAAATTCTTTAAACTAAATTGTAAGTTTGAAAGATATCCTGCCCTAGTCGTCATCCGAATGCAATTGTGGGTCCATCCTCGGGCCGTTTTGTCGTGTCAATCACCGCTTTATACAATAAGCTCAAAGTATTACAATAAACAAGTCTACATTTGGCAGCGGCTATTTAAGCCAGACACTAGAACCTGCGCGGAACCTTACGTCAACGTTAAACTCGATCAATCTATGTTTTATTCACGAACGAATACCAAACAATTTGCATTTGGCAACAGCTTCCATGGACATGTCGCAAGTTGATTGGAAACCGACTGCCAAGGAAACGCTTTTTATATGTTCCGCTTTGTATTGCTATTGTCGATATTTCGAATTTAATGACCTGTGGGTCTTCCGTGTCTAATTAAAATTATAAGCGAGAAAGTTACTCCGACAAACACACCGCAACAAATTTTGTTGAAGCTTGCTGTTCACTGGTGTAAAGTTGCAAACAAAATATCTGCCCGACAGTTGGTAAGCGATCACTACGAGATCAAGGTTATCGCGAAAGTTGCGGTCAATGCGGATGGGCTTGTGACTTTATGTACAATTGTAAGATTTCAAACTTAGCAACAGTCCAGACGAATTCCCTGCCTACTACTTAAGTGTGTACCGGGGTGGATCTCACGTGCGTGATAATTCTGTGATATCATTTTAACCTAATGGGTAAGACCATTGTATTGGGTGACCCGTGAATTCATGAATATTAAATACATGTAATTGTGCATTGTGATAAAAAAATAAAAAAGCTGACATTTATCTAAATTGACTGTAAGCCCCAAGTGAGCATGCAGCATACATTACGGATATTGTGATGACGAGCTCGGAACCAGGCGTCCTTATGGGCCGATATAAAATAGTGAATGCAGCGGCGCGCGGCTCAATACTCCTACTTGTCCACCGCGACGCCGACATGAACTGCTCCAAACAGGTCAGATATTATAACCACGTTCTATATTTATTATTATTTATATAGTGTTCGATAATCTATACTAATATATAAATCTACAGTTGTTTTTACGGATGTTCCTTTATAACTACTGAACCATACATCCGATTGACTTGAAACTTGGTATCCATGTAGAAAATATATGTACTTAATGGATAGGCTAATATTTTTATGAATGTCAGACTTCCTAATAATAATGATAATAAATAATAATGCTAATTTTAAATGCCCAGCGAATCGGGAGAGTACGGCTAATACTATATATTATGTTATAACCTTTGTATCACGTGTTAGGTTAAATTGGATACGGACTGCTCTCTAAATAGTTCGCTATTTCTTCGATTACCGATACAGAGTAAGATAGAAACAAATATAAAGGTGGGGATTTAGGGTCAGGTACGCCTAAGAACCAGTGATATAATTTGTATTTTAATTGTGTATTTTTCAATCTACACGTGCGTACGTTCAATAATATACGAGTATTATGTACATATGAAATATTTTGTCTCGTCCTCCCCTGTCTAAACGCGCACACGACATAGCAGCAGCTAGTTCCCCGACTCTCGTACTACTCGTACTGTCTCTGGAGTGCTCACGTCTATTACTCACAGTCTTACATAATCCGGTCACCGTCCTCGTCGAACCCGTCGTTTGCGACGAAGGGCTTGACGAGCGAATTAACCCATAGACACAGCCCACTGAGCTTCTCGCCGGATCTTCTCAGTGGGTCGCGTTTCCGATCCGGTGGTAGATTCTACGAAGCACTGCTCTTGCTAGGGTCAATGTTAGCAACACTTCGGTTTGAGCCACGTGAGCTCACCTGCACACGTTAGGTTGAAACTGGAATAGCCTCTCAAGGCTATCAGCATAGGTAGAAGAAAAAAAAAGCTACATCATTTCTTTCTCTTTTTCTATTCTTAATGTATGGTATGGTGGCAAAATATGTTACACATATTTTCCCTTCTATCCCTTCTTTCTATCTATATCCCTTCACTTCGACACTACGAAACTGTTTCTTCTGCAACTCAATCATTCTAGAATCAAGGTGTTGGTTCATCGTTAGTTCGTCTTAGTTCTTGAACTATTAACTGCACTTTGGTAAATTATTCAACTTTGCTGATCATTTAATTTTAACTTTAGGGTTTAACTTTAGAGAACAGTTCACTAGTATTAACTGATTGCCTCCTTCTAGAATTCTTATTTAGTTCTCTACTTCTTCACGTCTGACCCAAACCTACTAAGGAGGGTTCTATGAACATTTTTCTGGGCGAAGTGTGACGTTTTTGGGATAAGTGAATACATATTTTAGACAACTATAAAAAAACAACTTTTTCAAATTTCACTCTAAAACTCGCTCAGCTCATTTTAAAAAATCTGTCTCTATATATAAAAATGAATTGCTGTTCGTTAGTCTCGCTAAAACTCGAGAACGGCTGAACCGATTTGGCTAATTTTGTTCTTGAATTATTTGTGGAAGTCCAGAGTAGGTTTAAAAGATAGATAAATATGAAAATGCTCGGAATTAAATAAAAAAAAAACAATTTTGTCTTTCCTTTGATTGTTTGTTTGTTTTAAGTCTATTTTATACAATAGTTTAGGTATTTTATTTATCGATTGAGGCACTACGAAGTCTGCCGGGTCAGCTAGTATTAGATATAAAATTGCTTACGTGAATTTTGTTACCATTTTCAACGTGACAATACAAAGGGAAAAGGATGCATTTTGTGAAACTATTTAAAAATAATCTTTTATTTATTTCCATTCCAAATTTAAAACGGCTACCTGATAAAAATTCTAAATTACAATAGTTAATATGTAGTCATTTTGTAAAACGTATAAAAATCGCTAACTGGACGACACGTGTTTATCTATACTAAAAGTCAGCACGGCGAATATTAAAACCAGCCTTAACTGTTGTGAGGAGCGTGAAATCTATTTCCTGTATCGTATTCAAATGTATTTAAAATGTATTGGCGCAACCTTCAGAGCACTTCCTTTGTTAGATTAATTAGCGTCTAAACTCAAAAGTTGACCTCCGCGCGGTCAGCCTCGTGTGCTGTGGACAAGATCAAGTGCACCACGCTCGGTAGACATTAGACACTCGATACAAGACACTCGATACTAGACAGTCGATAGGTCGTCGTAGGTCGGGATGTTGTACAAGGTCACATCACTATATACATATGTATGTATTGACAGGTAGGTCATTACTTAGCCATGGAGTTACACTATAAACTTTATTATTTATTACTTTTTAATTTTATTACTTTTGTTTTCGTAGATAGTCTTATAGGGAATCCACCGGGGACACCGAGGACACGAGCTCGAAATCTGAACTTTACTGGAATCATTAATGGTTTAAATAAAATAATTTTGCACAATACTTTGTTAGAAATATAAAAATGTTATTTTATTGCATAGATTAACGAATAAGAGTTATCCGGTGTTAAGTTATTTTAGGGTTCATTTAATTGACAATGTCAATGCCACCACCAATTTAGAGACATTAAGTCGAAGTCCAATTTTAATATATCGTTGTAAAGAACCCGGCCTGCATTACGGAGCGCATGACTGCTTCCCGACAGAAGTAGTAGTAGTAGCAGTAGTAGATGACGTCTAGTGTGTGTAAGAGGTTAAGTCACAGAGATGAACCGCAGTCGCAATCGAATAAAAGTAAAATGGGAACGAATAAGTTCGATCGTAAAATGTACATTTATAGCGAACGTGATTTTTCCCATAAACCTTTTAAAAACTACCTTGAACACGCTTTTAAAACTATTACAGTTTTAAATGTAATGTATTTTTTTAAAGTAATTGTTATTATATGGATTGCCAACGAATGGACACAATGTCAAATTTTAGAATCCTGACGGACAACATACCACATACTGGATGTAGCCCGCGATAAAACCAATGTAGTTTTACAATTCAAAGATAATGTAAAAGCTAAAAACATAGAAACAGTAACTCACATTTTGTTTGTGGTCTAGAACATATTATTATCTAGACAATTACGTTGTATGATAATGATTTACAATAATAATTAAATTACTACAATTGTCACGCGAATTTTTAACGTATAAAAGAGTCAAGAATGACCATCAGGTTTTTAACCGAAATAAGTATATAAATAGACAAATTAGTTTAATGACTATCTCATTAGTTTATTAGCGTCGATGGCAACCAAGCAAGTGACCCTCCTGATCAGCGGTGAGCATCGCTCGCGACAACGCTTACTGAACGTTCCCTGTAACTGCCGTAGATTGAACTGGGCCATCCAGTCGTATTTTTGTATTTATTCATTTATTCTGACATTTTTTGTTCATATTTTTAATTACAATCTATTCGGAGTTGTTCTTACCTAGGCTATCATGATATATTCGCTACAAGGAAAGATATCCAAGGAGAAGCGAACCAGTTTTTACTAATCATATTGCAGGTTGATTTATTTTATACTTTGGTTCGTTTCTATGGCACGGACATTTTTTATTTATTCCTTAGAGGGTTGGACGAGCTCACAGCCCACCTGGTGTTAAGTGGTTACTGGAGCCCATAGACATCAACAAAATTAATGGCTCCACCCACCATGAGATATAAGTTCTAAGGTCTCAGTATAGCTACAACGGCTGTCCCACCCTTCAAACCGAAACGCATTACTGCTTCACGGCAGAAATAGGCAAGGTGGTGGTCCCTATCCGTGCGGACTCACAAGAGGTCCTACCACCAGTAAATATGATACACACACTACGTTTTTATTACTCATTGAGGCTATACTAAGGAAGGAAGTCTGTGAGGCGGGCGGTGAGGCTTGCCGGTGTTACTGGGGCCCTTCTCGACACTATAAGTCGATGTCTGGAACTGGACAGGCTGGTCGTCTGGATAGGTTATCAACAGTGCACTAGTGCGTTAAGCAAAACAACCTGCGGCCTATTTATTTGTTGGATAAGACTCTAAACTGTCATTTGTAAAATGGCATGTCGCACTCGGGAAGTACGTAGTTCTATATACTTATTACATCACTGCTAGTTAGTTAATCGCGAGACAGAAGAGAGACACAGAAGATGTAAGACTTCGTTTTAACTCTCATGACATATCCACAAGTCGACTTTTGACATTAAAAGTGTACAATTTTCTAAAATATTCGAAATTGAGTTAATATGCGAAATCATTTGGTATCATCACCAGTATTTTTCTCATAAATACTGTCAAAAGAGCGTAGATTAGTTTTAGTTTTTTTTAGTTTACCTATGTTTTGACTACTATTAACAAAATTAATTCATAATTTTATCTTACTTTAATAGACAGATAATGTAACTGGTGAAAAATAAATGTTGCAAAGATGATTAATATTAAAAATATCACACGTTAAACCTTTAAAACACTCTCCTGTAAAATTACTAAGTTTTGAGATTATACAGTTTTAATGTGAGAAGACGAAGTGTTGGACAAGAGCTTAACCGAAAGATATTAACGTATCAACAGTGCACTTGATTATTGCTTTTAAAATATTTTATATCTCATGTGATTGTGATCCTTACATAGTCGAATGAGTTACAGTTGACGAATCTATGGTAGGTACACACACGGTGCACGGAGGTCGTCACGTGAGCGACCGATGCGGTTTGCCTTCGACTGGATGTGAACGGGGCTAATACAAGAAGTATAACAGCAAAAATAATAACCGCTTAGTTAATTTGCAAAACGATTAATGTTACAAATGTGGCGGGTAGCCATCATAGAACACAAAATATTTAACAGTGCCTGAATCTGACGACATTTTCAAGATAAGCTTGCATATAGGTATATATACGAGTTCGGAACTACAACATTCGGACGGTCGCGTCGGTCTACCGAAAAATATCACCCGCTCGATGGAAGATCTTTCCTTTGTCGTATACCTACAATTAAATATAAACCATCTCCTTTACACTGATCTTAACGGGTAGTTCTTCGTAAAGCAGGTCCTGAGTATCGCGACTCGCTACGGCTACGCTGGTGCTATGACCCCAAAGTGGGTCTTGGATTCCTATGATAAAAGCCGCCACTCGTCCCGACACTGCGACACCCCTAATCTGGCAGTTAGAGGTCGCGCAGATTCCTTTCCGCGTTTTCGACCAGCGATACTTACCGGGTACACCCGCTTCACAGCTCGATCCTGCTATACCAGCACTGTATGCCCGAATCACCTATCCCAGAATATTTGGCTCACCAAAAAGCTCCTCCGCATCTTTGTCTTTCCAGACGCGTCAACTACCGTCAGCCGCAAGTACATACACTTAATGGTGTATGGGGTATATCGTGAATTGCTTTTTTTTTCAAATTATCTTTATGGACTCTTGTAGTTTCTATTTTATTTTGGACCTCATATTGGAAGGTGACGGCCATCACCTGAACACTGGGCTAACCGGGAGCTGTTCCTTCATCGCCTGTATGGTCCAATAAAAATGCTATCACCCACATTATAATTAATAATTTTTTTTTTTTTTTTATTGCCCTTGTAGGCAGACGAGCATACGGCCCACCTGATGGTGAGTGGTTACCGTCGCCCATGGACTTCAGCAATGCCAGGGGCAGAGCCAAGTCGCTGCCTACCGCTTAATACTCTCCACAAGCCTCGTTTGAAGAAGGACATGTCATAGCGCTCGGGAAACACCGTGGAGGGGAGCTCATTCCATAGCCGGATGGTATGTGGCAAAAAAGACCTCTGGAAACGCACTGTGGATGACCGCAGTGGCTCCAGGTTGTATGGATGAACTCTACTCCGGTGGCGGGCGGACGTTATTATAGACGTGCCTCTCGGTTTCAGTCGCGTTCAATTGTTATTCAGAAGGAAAGAAACCGATAGTGTCGGCGATCTCGAGACGAGCGAGTTGTATTTCGATAATAAATATTTATACAGAAGACAAAAATACTATTGTTATGTATATACAATGAACTACCATATATTCTACATATTTTCCCCCATATTTGTTTCAGATCGTTCGTTTGCTCCTCTGCGGCGTGTGCTTCGTGGCGGCGCTGGTCTCTGCGCTGCCTGACAGCGGCTACGTGCCACTTCCAGGACCTGGACTTTCTTATGGTAAGATTCATGAATATTTTAGCTCCAGTCTGCTGAATTTCTCGCTTTTTACCTAAAACCTCGAGTTCGCTCATCCTTTTTAGAGAAGTTATAAAGCCTAACCAAACCACTGCATCCTAAAAGAAAGTTGAGTTTTCAATACTTTAAGTAATTTCGACTTTAGCGTGTAGCTATCTATTTGTTATTTAATCCTTGTACTAAGCACATACATGACATACAATATGTACATTTTGTTAAGTATCTATTGTACAATAGTTCCGCTTCACACTGGATCCTCTTTCCTTTTTAATCGTAATGATGATATATAGTGTATAAATTTAAATCGTTCATCGATCACATATTATTCATTATTTCAGGAGGTATCCCGTACGGCAGCATGAGTGGAAACGTGGCGGAATACTTCCGTAACATAAATACGCCATCTAGCGGTCGATCGGCGAACTTGGAAGCGAACAACAACTTCGGATACAAACCTATTGAACAATGGCTCCGATAGAGGGCACTAGTCCTCATTGTAGTTTAATACCACACATTTTACCTCAATTTTAGAATAAGCCTCATTTAATTTTATTTATACATTTAAAAATAATTTAAGTTTAATAATTGGCTAAGATACAAAACGTGTTTTTTTAACTAAACTTAAATAAATATTACCTACGTAATCTACCCGGCACAAATTGTCGAGGTCCCGCCTTGCTGAATATCAAGAGAGAGAGAGCTCCTAATGATACTAAGCAATTGAAATATTCAAACTAACAACGACTTAGTCACTGTTAGGGCTACTCCAAGTACATTTATCATTCCGCTTATAATTTTGTTAATCCGATGTAAAAAGAAAATGATAACTCGACGATTGACAAAGTATACAAATTCTTACAGACAATCTTTCAGTATGGGAGTAGACACATAGCAGAGAAGAGGTTTATCCCACGACCCAAATTATTCTAAAATAAACAACATTCCTAGTTAGTTCCCGACTCCGCAACGAACATAACTAACGGAATCATGTACTTATAAGAACAACCAACAGATCATCCACGGTATCATGACGTACTTACAACAAATTAATTACACTTTTTATGTGTCTATTACATTCTGTTAACAAAGTTGACAAAAAACAACCTTGTCTCATGATTGTGACTTGCAACTTGCACTTACATTGTGTACCGGGAGCCAGCTCCCACGACTGTATGTGTGTACATATAGTGCTCGGCAAATCATGAATGATTATTATATCTACACTACGGCTCTATCAAAACATTGGAATTTACGTTAAATAATAGAAAAAATAAGAGAAGAGTTTAAATATCTGCTTTTTTTTTTCTTTTTTTTCCTACCTATGCTGATAGCCTTGAGAGGCTATTTCAGCTTCTCCTTGACGTGTAGGCGTGAGCGCACGGGGCCCAAGCCGGAGTGTTGCTAACACTAGCCCTAGCAAGATCAGTACTTCGCAGAATCTACTACCGGATCGGAAACGTGACCCACTAAGATCGGGCGAGAAACTCAGTTGGCTGTGTCTATGGGTTCATTTACTCGTCCAGACCTTCGCAAGCGACGGGTTCGGTGAGGACGGTGACCGATGTCTGCTGTCGTAGCTGGATCGATATCAAGTTAGTAGCGAGTGATCCTGTACTCCCACCGACCGCCGACCTGTGCCCGGGGAGTTGTGGGACTGTCGCCCGTTCGCCTTGAGCATCTACTGGTACCTGTATTCGCACCGGGATGCGCAATGTACTGCTCATCACTACATCGTTACATCAATAAATCTTGGAAGCTTGCCCAATGGTTCTGGGAAATAGAGCAAATTGGCATCCAAGTACATGTTCCTTGATATAAATGAAATTATGTGGAAACATGAATTTATTCATACGTAGCGATGTAGAGATCACAATGTAAAGCATACACAAAAACTTCTCGATTTCACGAAAGAGAACTTGACTAGCAGAATACATAATTAAACAGTAGATACAAGCTTGACACAACATGATAAATAAGTTGGTTTCATTGTCCCAAAGAGCAATGGTAGAGACACCGCGAAGCCCGCGACCTCCAGAACCTCGAATCTCGAGTCCGCTTCACGCTGGTCTTATCGACTAGTGTAGAGCAACTTCTTCAAATTTTCGGAGAGAACACATTCTGTCAGCCGACGTCTGCTCTCAGGTCGTGGACTAGGCGTCATCATCGACAGAGAGATGACATTCAGTCCCCACGTTAGTACAGTGCCCGGGCAGCATTTCTACTCGGTCGACTCTACCTCATGAAGTGCAAGTGAAGTAAATAGTCCCTTCGTAGCAAGAGACGGTCATGAACCATATAAGTGTACTGAGCAGATTGTCACGTGGTTGTCACAGATGGACAGTACTATTATATTTGCAACCGAATACCTTTTTTGTTTCATGTAAATAGGAGGTCAAACAACTAATCGACTTTTAAGGATTTTTTGACTTTTCCTTATACAAATAAAGTTTGAGCTTTGGGGATTAGTGTGGGCTATCTTTCATCCCACGGCTGAGCACGGCTCTCCGCCCACGCGACAAGTTCAAGCGAGCGAAGCTGCAAGCGAAACTATTTATTTGTGGAAAACAATTGAATAACTAAAAAAGTAATAATAATTGAATTCCAGGGCTTTCTCTGATTGCAAATACGGCGAAAACAGTTACGCTCTCTCTCTCTCTCTCTCTCTCTCTCTCTCTATTTTAGCTTATTTCATTAGAGGGGCAGACGAATTCGCTTTGTTCATTGTATGATTTCCGTCTTAAATTGATTTATTCATAGACGCCTAAATGAATGAAATGAACTTAAAATTAATAGCAGTATGCTCTTATGACTCGTAAACTATATAAGCTTTATGATTATATGCTTAATGATATGATTAAACTATATATAAATAAAACTGCAGTTTGTACGCGGGGTCTACTTTACTGACCACTACACACACTGCGGGCCTGTACATATTTCTAGTCTCAAAATCATTCTCATTGAAAATCCAAAACCGTATGAACAATTATAAATTTTATCTTACATGAGACACAAAAAAATCATTTTAAATCCAGTCCAAAGTGCCATTAGTATGGAACCCGCACGGAATGCGAAATGTTTAGGAAAATCCGTCAAACATGAATGAAGTTACCTGTGCGGGAATCTGTGTACGTCATCGCCCGACCGCTTTCATTGGGCATTCTAGACGAGTGCCTTTGGCGTTTCGTGTGTCATTGTGGTACAATGTGGCGATCTAATGGTGTTATAATACAATGGTATTCGCAGAAAGGCTACAGGAGTCTACACACAATCTGGACTCCCGTTACGTAACGACTGCGCCATCATCATTTTAAGTTGTGACCTTGTTTGAGAAACAATAGTTTTCATTGAATGAAGTCGAAGCAATAGAAACCGTATACCTATACAACTATGTTTTTTTTTTTTAAATACTCCTTAGCTGTTCCCGTGCTAAGTTCGTAAAGAACTTGTGTTACAGGTACCAGATAACGGAAATAACTGTAAGATTTTTATTATACACATACATCATATATTTATTACTTTCTTCTACTATTTAATACATTACATCTATGACACTATTTATTACATACATCAGAAGCGCGATCCGTTAAGAAGATCCGGCGAGAAACTCAGCGGACTGACGCATGGGTTAGGTTGCACGTCGGACCGTCTGATGGACATATCTAGGGCACGGACGGTGACTGGCTTCCGTTCCTCTGCACCCGGGGTGGTCGCTCCAACGGCTGAACTGCAAAAGCGGGTTTGGAGGTGTCGGGGGTCGCGTGAGTGAACACCACGATAGAATTAACAAGTGTCGTGTTTTCATGACAATTTATTTTCACCGAAGGTAGACGAGCACATGTAGGTACTCTCTGTTGCTGAGTAGTCATGGAGCTCAGCGATGCCGACGTGTTAGAGGCACAGGAAGTCGCGGACTCTTGTCAGATTGTGGGTTGCTGAAAGGCATGTTAGGAGCGTGGAGTTCGTTTCAGCTAAATGTAATTACAGTGCACACCGATAAAAAATGTCTGGATGATTACTTAAACCGATAAAATTAATTTTTGTATTATGTATGACTCACTTTTTTTATGTTTTATTTAAACTCTGCCTGCAAGATTTTTACGTCAGCATAATCGCACGCTACAAGCGCCGTCTGCGTGCGAATATCTTCATTTAATTAATTAATCGCGTGATTTCATTACGACTGGCTCTTGTGTGTTGTCGGCACCGCACTGGTGTTTAGTGACAACAGCAAGTGGGACAAGCGTCGTAGTATCGAGTTTGCACAACGAGCGCGGCAGGATGCTCCGCGACGGTCGGACTCCTCCGCTAATGTGCGACCTGTACTAGGGGCGGTGTTGTGTGACAGGACGTAGCACCGATCATTGATAAATGTCGATTTTCATTGAATTTCCTCGTATTCTTAGGAAAAATTTACTACTTATTCATTTTAAATTAGGGGCGACAGTTCTACGTTTGTTATAGTTGAGGCGTGACGATAGATCATGTTAAAGTAGGCGTCAAGGGAGCATGAGTAAAGTTTCCAAAGGAAATTTAATTTATATTAATGGCACGTTTAAATAAACGTAATTTCCCACCTATTAGATTAGATACAGGGAGAACATACACAATAATATGCTGCCCGCCTATTCCGATTCGTCTATAACAGCCTTTCCCAAAGTGAGCGATAACGCCCCCTTGTGGGCGCTGCAGGCCTAAAGGGGGGCGATAAGAGACCCAGAAAAAAAATGGAGGCACTGTGTAGGCTTGGGAGGCGATTTGTAATTTTATCTAGGAGGACTCTTAGATATCGACTGAGCTCTAGCTATAGTGGTCTATAAGTAGGTAATAAAATGGGGGCGCCAAAAAATATTTTTTTCTCAAAGTGGGCAGTAGACAAAAAGAGTTTGGGAACCCCTGGTCTATAATAAAGTATTACTAATCAGTACGTGAATTATTCTTAGTGGTTCATTTAATAACAAAAAATGTTTTAATTTGTTTAAAAGAACCCAATACGTTTGGCAGATTAACTTTATGATCCAAAGCTTTGGTAGAATTGTAAGAACAATATTTTACCTATTTCACCATATCCCCTGATTTTTGGTTCTGTCTTATTTCCCTATTCGGAAACTGTCACAAGTAACTTCAACCCATCTTTATCATCAACAATTTTCAGTCCGGGATCGTCAATGTTCTTCGAGAACACATTTCCGGTCCAGAGCAAGTCTCATTTATACAGTTCTGGCACAATCTTTTTTTACATACCGTGGTTATTGCGAACTGAAATACAAATCTATAACGTATCAAAATCCATACTATGACAATCCACTATCCAATTTTTCTAATGAAATACGTATTTCACGAATGCTTACCGTCGACTTCCACGGTGAAGGAATAAATAACATCGTGTAATAAAAATCAAACCCGTATAATTAGAATTTGCGCAGGACATTTTGTCCGCACGGGTAGGTACCACTACCCTGCCTATCTCTGGCGTGAAGCAGTAATGCATTTCGACTTGAAGGCCGTTTTATTATACTGAGACCTTAAAACTCATATCTCAAAGTAGATGGCGGCATTTACGTTGTAGTTGTCTATAGGCTCCGGTAACCACTTAACATTAGGTGGGCTGTGAGCTCGTCCAACCACCTATGCAATAAAAAAAGACTATATTTTAACAAAATCAATCATAAATAAGCGCAGAGATCTCAATATTGATCTAATTTTTTACGATGAAACAGTTGCAATCAACACGAGGGCCACTATCAGCCCGTTGTCATGCTGCAGTAGCTGACGGAACCAAATCAATATTACAGTATTTATCTGACAAGGGCTCAACCCCGGGAACAATCAAATAACAAATATTTACAGGCTAATTAGCTGCTAGCATAATGACAATAGCGTATTTCAAGGATTTCAATGGTCGGAAGGTTCGTCCCGGCCCACGGAGCGCGGCGATGGCGGTCAATGGCACTCGGCGGAGGTACGGCGTCCGGCGCCGCGGGACCTCTCCTATATAACCAGCAGGGCGCTCGGACCGGCCAGCACTCGCCACTCGACACCACCACGACGACATGACTAAAGTAAGTCTTTTTGCGATCACTTTAAGAAAATTTATTTTAAGTAATTTTCTTAGAGAATACTTAGGTACTGTGTTCGGGTGGGTTTCATCGACAATATTTACTTTAATAATTATATAACTCAAGATCCCAAAAAAAATCGCTTATCTCTTTTTGGCTGTTAGGCATCGATATGTATGTAGGTGTAAGTTTAAGGGCTATAAATTAGCTGGAAATTAAGATTAAAAACTTTTAGTGTAACAACATTTTTTTGGGATCTGTAGACTTTACCTAATCTTGCGGTATAAAAATTGTATGAGGGAGATGTTCATGGTTTTTTTATTGTTTTGAAGGAATTGATAGATACAGTTAATGCTTTGCGAACTACGGAACAGCTGGAATGCTATAATATGGAGACTTAGACCTCATTTCTTAGGGTGTGACCCTCTCATACTCATCAGGTGGGCCGGGAGACCATCTACTCCACAAGAACAATTAAACCTAGCATCTTCCACTTGAGGCCTGCCTCTACACTCAGTGGCGTGTCACGGCTACAGCCGGAGAAGTATTATTAGTGAACGGTTCATTGTATCCACTACTAGACTACTGATCATTATTCCGGCGCGACAGATAATCCACATTTATTTTAAACGCACTCATTCAATGAAATTTGCAGTTCCACATTACTATTAGATATTTGTATTTGACATATTTTTTTTCAAATAAATCACAATATTAAAAATTACGTTACATGCATTACAAAGATGATTCGTGAGTGAAAACGATTAGTGACTATAATGAGATATATGATTGCGATCATAATTGTAAACAATCGGTGTTGCGGCCACCGGGCAGCTTCGGAAACATCTCATGCAGAGGGACCACCCTGACGATACCTCATATTTTTTTGAGTATGAAGTGATAGTTCTCGGCCGATTGGTCAATCTGTCCATTTACAAGAACCTAAGCACTTAGTCTAAATTCAACCCGTTGCCTAGAATTGGGACGGGCGTCACAGAAGGCATCATGCTTATTATACACATGATGTTTTTGTCAAAAAATACTTTATGCGAATATTTTAATGACATCGTGGTTTGTGTATTGTAATCAATATTTTCCAATTCACCAGCTGACTCTCTACGCTCTCGCTCTCCTCCTCCTGGTGGCTGCGGCCTGGTCTGCACCGACCGAAGCCCAATCTAAAAGTATCAAGGAGAAGGAAGACTTAGAACCAGCTGACAAAGATGACTTGAAGACTGCGGCGTCTCACTGGGGAGGTCACTGGGGAGGACACCACGGGGGCTGGGGCGGGCACTGGGGCGGCTACGGCGGCTACTACCCTTACTATGGTAGTTACTGGGGCTGGCCATACAGCTACTACTGGCCTCATGGTGGCTACGGACACCACGGCTACTGGTGGTAGACAGACATCTTCCGACCTGTGATTCATGCCGCTTCTACCATTAAGGCTCCCCCCGTAAAGATAAGGTTTCTTCTTGTGATTTAAAGAATACAACTAAAATAGTTTTAAGATCACTTACATCTCATGACTTGGACGGAGTAGCTTTACATTTATTTATCGCAGTGTGACAACCGTGGGATTATTCACCTCATCAACATTTCAGAGCATCAGCAGCACCATTTATCATCTCAAATGTGCTATCTTCTACTTCATCATCTCAAATCAGTAGTAAATTATAATTCAGTCCTACTTTTGTCATCCTATTGATCACTCGATACATTCACACACATATGTTACATACGCTATTGTATTCGTAATACATAATAATATAATACATTCAGAGTGGCGACGAGTGCTCCTAAAGGCGAGTTCACACCCTCGCGTCACCTTACACTCTACTATATATTATTTTTTTCGATACAAATTTAATAACTATAACAAATTAAATAATGTGTTCATTATTAGGGTGTCGTCTGTATGCGGCACAAGCTACCGCACTTTGTAAATATTTGTGATTTAGTAATAAAATATGCTTAAAATTACATACTTTTTCGTGTTTTTTTCTTTAACTTAGCTGTCCTATTAAATATTTGTTTTAGTTAAATGCTAATGAACTTGATAAGCTTTGACTCATGCTCTTTAGAAACAGCCCTTCTCTAGCACGATCAAACATACAGACTCCAAATTAAAATGGAAAATGTACAGATTCGTGTGAACTGGATACAACTAAAAATTTGTCTTCAAATCTCCAAGTGGATAGCGGCGTCCGCCTTGTGTTCTTGGGCTTCAGTAAGCACGCAGCAGGTGTCTTATCCGTTAAACCACGACGAGATCTTAATGTTTCGGACCGCGATCCCCACCCGCAGCCGCTCCTCCCCAGTGGATACGGCGCGGCGTGCGGCGACAAGGTGCGGGATAAGGACAGCCACGGGCGCCCCGGGGACAGTCGCGGCATGTGGACAGTGGCGCCTGTGCTCATCAATACTGACATTTTTATTACCTTGACACGTACCAAGCAGCTACCATAACACGTGGACGTTCGTCTGTGACGTTCTTCACATAGATATTACTTGTAGTAAAATTAATCGATTCTCATATGCACTTTGGCGACTTACAAAAATATGTAATTTAAAAACTGCATTACAGGCCTATCATGGATATGTCGCCTCAAATATCAGATACTGTATACCCCTCTGGGGAAATTCTAGTCACATAAATAGAGTGTTCATTGCACAAAAGCAATGTGTTCGTGCCATGTGCAATATTCATCCTCTGACTTCTTGTAAACCATTCTTCCAAAAACATAATATTTTAACTGTACCATCCATATATATACAAGAATGTTGTTTGTTTGTTAAAAAGCACCCACAATTATATAAATCGTGTGGCGAGTACTGTCAATTTAATACAAGATACCCTACTAAACTAATGTTACCAAGTATAAATACTCGTTACTACCATACAAACTGTTATCCTATGACTATCAGAATATTTAATAAGATACCAAACAGCATAAGAGATCTTCCACTAACTCAATTTAAAAGAAAATTATATTTATGGCTAATAGACAAGGCTTATTATAGTGTGCAAGAATTTTTAAATGATAAGTGTTGTACATAATAAAATATTAGAATAAGAAGTGATAGAATGTAAAAATTAGATAGATTTAGTAAATTTTGTGTTATAATTAATATAAAAATAAATTAAATTTTCGCATGCCTAAACAGGCGAAATATATGAAGCTATGTCCTATATCTTGTAAACTATATTTCTGGCGAATAAAGATTTTCTTCCTTTCTTTCTTTCTTTGAATACTCCACTTAACGTTAGGTCTAAGTCTAAGTCTCTTCAAACGATAAAGCATGATGCTTTGCGGTATAAACACGCAAGTAGGTGGTACCAACCAATTCAAATTCACAACTACTTAGTCTACCGCTATTAGTTAGATCTAAAGATATTGAAAATAATAATTCACCAGTCCGACTTTTTCGATAATACTAGGCTGCACTAAAAGTATCGGGAATGGAATATTTCCACTGTTCCTGTCATATTAAAATCTTTTTAATTGAAAACTCCTTGGTTTTAAAAATCGAATACCATTTATTTATTTAAAAAAAGATTCTCGGTCTTGTCACGAGGTTTTGTCAAACTTGTTTAGCCATTGAGAAAATGGAATTGACTCGAGAAAATTCAAGAGCGATGATTTATTATGACTTTCGAAGTGGTTTAACACAAAAACAGTGTGTTGACCGGATGATTTCTGCATTTGGTGATGAAGCCCCATCCAAAACCATAATTTATCGTTGGTTTGCTGAGTTTCAACATGGACGTGTCAAGCTCAGTGATGATCCCCGTCAAGGTCGTCAAAAAACTGCAGTCACCCAAGAAAACGTTGATGCTGTGCGTAAGCTGATTGAGGAAGATCGACATGTGACATACCGCGAAATTCAGGCAACTTTAGACATTGGCATGAGTCAAATACAAATAATCTTGCATGAACAATTAGGTGTAAAAAAGTTGTTTTCCCGATGGATACCGCATTCGCTCTGTGAAGAGCAAAAAGCGGCTCGCGTTACTTGGTGCGTCAGAACTCTCGAAAGATTCCACGCAGGATCCTCAAATGCTGTATACAACATTGTATCAGGTGACGAATCCTGGATATACGCGTACGAACCTGAAACAAAAAACCAGTCACGAGTTTGGGTGTTCGAAAATGAGTTAAAGCCAACAAAAATTGTTCGTTCACGGAGTGTTGCAAAAAAATGGTGGCCACGTTTGTCTCCAAAACCGGCCATGTTACGACTATTCCTCTTGAGGGACAAAGAACGGTTAATGCAGAATGGTATGCTAGCATTTGTTTGCCACAGGTCGTTTCTGAACTCCGTAAAGAGAACTGCAACCGCCGCATCATCCTCCATCACGACAATGCGAGTTCTCACACCACGCACAGAACAAAAGAGTTTTTAGAGCAAGAAAACATAGAATTATTAGACCATCCGCCGTACAGCCCCGACCTAAGCCCTAATGATTTCTATACTTTCCCTAAAATAAAGAATAAATTGCGTGGACAGAGATTTTCATCACCTGAAGAAGCTGTGGACGCCTACAAAACGGCCATTTTGGAGACCCCAACTTCCGAATGGAATGGTTGCTTCAATTATTGGTTCTATCGTATGGAAAAATGTGTCAAATTTCGCGGAGAATACTTCGAAAAGCAATAAATACATTTTTAAATGGTAATGTTGTGTCGCTTCGTTAATTCCCGAAATTTTCAGTGCCGCCCTCGTATAATGATACTCGTTGAAGTCTTTCGTGCAGAAAAACAAATTATAAAATATTTATAATAGCGCCATCTATTGGACATTCAAAATTACTAGTACGTTTTGCAAACATAAATTCCAGCGTTTCTGCTTCATTATAGATTATTTTTCAACAAAGAACCTTCGTGATCAGACCCGGTGGAATTTATTTTCACGATGTAAAATCAAAATGTAATTATAATAATTGAGAATAGTAAAAAAAAAGAAACAAAATAAAAATTAAGCATTTAGAATAATTTTCAATTTAGATATGCTTCATAGCAATTAGCAAGTTTTCTGAGTATTTAGCTCTGGCATTAATTTTTATACATTACGCTAGATGGCGTAATCTTTATTTTAAATAATTTTCATTATTAATTCAAAAGACTTCAACGAGTTGAACACCATGTTGTTCTTCGATAACTTTAAACGAGAGACAAGCGCACGGACCACCTGATGCTTAGTGAGGTAATATGAGGTCGTTTATATTATTCCATTGAGGCCACTACTCACGGCTAACACATCTAAACGGCTAAAATGGATAAAACGTCATGTGCTCTGGAATTGAAACAGGACCTTGGTACCTGTTCTAAGAAGCTCGTAACATACTTCTTCAGCTTGCTAGTGGCAGATGGATCGATTGTGTATTCACTTTACGATAATTAATGATATAATTTACAGATAAATATTAAGAGCTCGGGCTTAAATCATAGCAGAGTTGAGATGATACGGATAGCCGCTGTAATCGTTGTCTGTGTATCTGTCTATTAAATTAAATGTTGCATTCAGAGTTTCAGCCTCCGGTTTAGATAAAGTGCTTAAAATTTATAAGTGAAAAAGTTTCTTATCAAATAAGATGTTTTTTCAAAGTATCGATCGGACCGAGACCCCGATCAAGCTACTGATTGTAGACTGAGATCGAAGTTAGACTGAAACTTTATTAATAATAAAAATTAAAGAAATGCATGGCCTAAGGAATGGAGATCTTTTGTTAAAGCGAAAGTTGACATCACAGTCATGCGCATGTCTCTGGAGGTTAAATTTTGAATTAAATTTATATAAAAAGAAATTATGTGGTGTCATGGGACACCAGGTAGGAACGAAGTTCCTTCGGCTAATGTAGAATCGACACAAATTGCAAAAAAAATCGTGCTCAATTTTATGTAGGTTTTCTTGATTTTTCTCTTAAATTTTGCTGATTAGTTTTTATTTAAGTACAAGAAAGTATTTAGGAAATTCAGTATTTTAGGAAATAATAAATTACTTAAATAAAAAAAACATCGTAATTCAAATTATCAACTAAAATAACAAAATATGTCTCTTTATTTTTGTTTGACAACATAAAATTACATAGAAATAGAAAAATAGAAATAATAATAGAAAGAGAATGGATGAGAGAACGAAAAGAAAGAGGGAGAAAGAGAAAGGTATTATACACTACTCGCTTGTGTATGCGACTGTCGCGCCTGCGCACGTCTCATTTAACGGCTTTATTCCACACACTTTTTCCACGGATTTTTTCTTACGGTTTTACTATCACATTTTTTCAGTTCGTCGCGCAGCAAAATCCCTATCCCCTCCAAGCCTGCCGTAAGGAACTTCGTTCCAATAATGGAATATATGTTATAGTTTATGGAAATCAATCAAAACTACAAATTTTCTGTCCTCTAATTGACGTCAGACTCAGGAGCTATGAGCGTGTCGTCAGACCACAAGCTTGCTCAATCGAGGGTGGGCACAGATCCGCGTTACCAGACAATGTGCGTATTTAAAGGTTCATCTTATTTTGTATTCAAAGACGGAGCCAGGACCTAACAGATCGAGAGGAGCGACATCGTACTTGAAAAACATAATGCGGTTGATCTCGTGCTTGTGGTTTTACCGTTAACGGTTATTCAAACTATTTTCCTTCTCAGAGTTACAATTGTTTCTACGAACACATTTAAGATGCTCACATTCTTTGAATGATGAATAAACATTATTTTACGGATATTAGTGGCCAGCGGTCGGTCCGGGCTAGTCCTTCCAACGCCACTGATCCTTGGATGTGTCTTCATGGACCAGTCATTACCGGACACCGCGCCGTGCCCTCTTCTGTTCATCTTCAATTAATATCTCGTGTAAGCCCCAGGATTATAGTTCGTATTTTCTTAATTATTTACTTAAATATTATTTGTACAGTCCACCTGATTGAAATTGTAGTACATGTCATATATCTGGAACAATGAAGCGGGTGCTTCCAATTAATGTATATTTGGTAGCGATCGCTTGTAACTGCGTCGAAACATTGAAATGCGCCGTTCAAATACGTTCAGAGCGGACTCTTCGCCTGATGTGCCGACCTTGTTTCCGGAAAGGTCACGGAATTTGACCTCCCGATACCACTAACAAATTTATTCTTGCCGTTGTAAGTTTAAGTCCTAGTGATGACATCTACTTGAAAGTAAGCGTCGAATTCTAGGTCACGTTCGACATGGAACTTGAATTTAACTTTCATTTTAAAATTAAATGGAAAAAGCTTGATCCTAAAATATTTTTGACACATTTTAATACCAAAACAAAACGTGCTGATGGTAGACATAGCTAGACATAAAGTAAATACACCGAAATACAATACATACAATGAGGCTTATGGAAAGTACTCAATAGTAGCAGTGAATTGGCTGTGCCTCTCTGAGGTGCATGAGTGACGGTAACCACTTATCACCAGGTAGGCCACATGCTCGTCTGTCTACAAAAATCAAAAAGGGAAAAACCTAAATTATACTAAACATATCTTCAAGATAATAATAACAACTGGAACTAAATCATGCACGGTCATCCGGCCCCAATTCAGGATTCACTGTGTTAGGAGTACCACATACTAACAAACATACTTAAGTACGTTTAATTTTACATGTACATATTAAATACCCAGTTAGAGAGCAATTAAACCTGTTCATCTCGCATTTGCCCGATGTGTGGGAATCGAACCCACGGCCCTCGGCGCAATAGTCGGAGAGCGCTACCTACTACATCCAGAACCAGAACATTCAGACCATCGCGTCTAGCGAACACCATCAACCACAGAAAACTATAGACACAGGCAGTTTCTCGCCAGATCTTCTCAGTGAGTCGCGGTCCCAATCCGGTGGTGGATTCTGCGAAGCACTACTGTTGTTAGTCTTAGTAAATTCTTTCAGGTAGAGCCCGTGAATTCACGTACCCGTCAGTGCGTAACAGGAATAGCCTCTTAGGCCTCCAACGAATAGGGAGGGGAGTACTGTACAGTTACAAACATGATGACTTTAATCGTTTGTTTGAACAACGTTCGACATCGAGGGCACCGAGCGATGTCGAACGGTTTCGATAATGGTGTCCCGGTCATTTAATACATTACATTACGAAACATTTTTCTACTTATTAAAATTTAAATAAATCGGTGGTTTTTTTACAACGATAAAAATTCCAAGGCTCGCTTCGATGTTTTTATGTCTTTATTATTTTGATTAGCATTCAGTATCAGCTCGCCGGGTTCGGAACCATTACAATAATAAGCTCATAAATATGAGGTACGTCACGTGCGTCTTTGCACTAGTTTTAGACAACGATGTTCGTATCGGCTGACGAACTGTGCTTAGGGTTCAAATTGTGAAAGCAGGTATTACTATTTTAATATAAATAAGTGTCACCTGTTACCTAAGTTCATTGTTCATGAACGACTTCTGCAATAAAGGAAGCCCTTCGTATAGTGAGAAATCCGCAAAAGTTAATGATGAATGACTAGCTCCAAGATGCAGAGTGGCCCCGGTGTGCCGCCACTACGCACTCTCCCTGATCGTCATGATAATTGCTTTATCGTTGCCGCCGCTGACTACTCCCCGAATCCTGATCACGCAGGAGCCAGACACCGTCCTCGTCCTAGACACGTCCTTATGGATCCATCAGATAATCTTTGCATTAGACGCCTTCAGCTCTAACACTAAGAGCAGGCTTAGGGACCCCGTAACCGTACTCGTCGAACTCGGCAAAGAGGTCGACGTGCAACCTAACCCATGCATCAGCCCGCTGAGTTTCTCGCCGGATCTTCTCAGCGGGTCGCGATTCCGATCCGGTAGTAGATTCATTCGCGAAGCAGTTGCTATTGACTTGTTAGGTCTCCTTTGGAGGCGCTCGGGCAGCTGTTAGCAAATCCCACCTCTCCTATCCGAGCCTTTGCTCACCCACCTGTCCTGGTGAAACTGGAAAAGCCGCCGGCCCTCTTGTAATTCTTCAATCATAAAAAAAACAACTCCCCCTGCTGCGGGTTGTCGTCCGTTCCGCAGTACTGACATGTTCGCGGGGTTTCCGACGCAGTTCTCTGGTTCCGAACTCTGTAGTGATTAAGTATCGGTAGCGTGCTGCAAGCCCGTTCGTGCTGGTGGAGGCCGCCCTTGCATATTTGCATCAATAGTTTGCGTAGGCGACAGCATCCACATTGTGCTAGCTTTGGACCACGGTTACCACTTAACACCAATCGGGTCGTGAGCCCGCTCTACACACTTAGATAAGAAAGTAACAGGTTTCTTTATTTAAATGAAAAGTCGAGGTCTTGCAGTATACCCCCGCGACATTAGGACGCCCTTGGAGCTCAGTAAGTGAATGCACGTAACTAGCAGGCCTTCTGTGAAGTTCCGCCTTCGAACGACGTGAGGTGAGGCGTCTGCCGCGGTGATGCCAGCGTTGTGTCAATAATTACTCAATACATTAGTACTCCCGGAATGTCATCTAGTGGTTTCACAGACTCGGACCAGTGACATCCTAGTTACGTTATTGCGTAATCCTTGACAGTACTGTTAATGAAGAAATGCACCCGCCTCTCTTATAGCTTAATGAGATAAATTTAGGAGATTAAAGAAACAGTAATTTTATTACATAAAATTCACAACAAACTGTCAAATAAATTAAAACCATTTTTTTTATAGCTTAGATGGGTAGACGAGCTCACACCCCACCTGGTGTTAAGTGGTTACTGGAGCCCATAGAAATCTACAACGTAAATGCGCCACCCACCTTAAGGTATAAGTTCTAAGGTCTCAAGTATAGATACAACGGCTGCCCCGCCCTTCAAACCGAAACGCATTACTGCTTCACGGCAAAAATAGGCAGGGTGGTGGTACCTACCCGTGCGGACTCACAAGAGGTCCTACCACCAGCGTAAATAATATATATTCATATATTCGTATAAATTTCATAAATACATTTCGGATAACGATTTTCTCAGAAAACCCAATCACACTTTGATAGGTAGACAGACCCCGTAATCCATTGTGTTGTCTCAAGTGCTTACTCCGGTTCTGCCGCGTGGCTCGTGCAAATTTTGTGACATTATTAAAGTCCAATGACCTACATACGCATTTTATGTACTTGGATCAATCGTTTGCCCTTAAACTATTTCTAAAATAAACTAAGCATTGAAGACGATTCACACTTGAATGTAAATTGTTATTAAATTACACAAAATGTCATCGACTTGGAGGCTCCTTTCAATAATGTAGTTAACATCGCGTCCAAGTACATCGCGAGCTCCGTGGGTCTGATCAATACAAAGTTAACTTACAAACGAACAATTACATACATACACCTCGAAAGAGTAACGTAGAGTAGCTCTCCTGTGGCCGAGCCGTCTCTACATTAAAAACTGCACGGCGCGAAATCACCTACCGCTAAGGACTACTGCAGCGGCTGTACAACATAATGATAGAAACAAAAGTTTTAGGGAATTCAAATATGATTTCAGCGCACTTTTTCGTTTCTAAATGAAAGGAACCATTAACAAATAATATAGTTTGTTTGTTTTAATTCCGTCCGTCGCCGGTCGGCAGAATGGTGACCCTGAGTGGTTTAACAGGCTGCTGGTTTTTAAAGTCCACAAAATTAGACAAGTGAAACATTGATGCGATGATATAAAGTAATAACCGTGACTCATGGAGAAACGACTCGTTTGAAATATCTGGAGTACCTACGGCGCATCGTAGCTTAGAGGTTACGAGTGACGCTCATAAAACTTTAGAGCACTACTCGTTTGGAATAAAAACATCGAAATTCGGCTAGAAGCAAGTTCTTTGAAAAGAAGTAAAGGAAAAAATCATTAGCTAATACGCTTCCTTGATCCCTAACGTCACTGACGTCACTGGGCAGCAATAGTGGCCCATTCGATAACAGACAACTAACACTTTGTAGCGGGGCCCGAGAGCGTTATGCTGTCAATTGATTTGATAATTAAAGATTCTTATCGTGTTATACTGATGGGTTATTAATCGATTAATATTTGTGAAAGTGCACAAATGAGGGAAAGTTTGCAAAATTGCGGACCAAGACACGCCGTCTTGCCTCTGTTCCAAAGAGTCAAGCGAACGAACAAGCATCGGTACCAAGGGGGAGCGTAGCTCCGTGCACCGGGAGCCTTATATTTTATACGGAACCCTCAGGGTGCGAGTTATACTTAGACTTATTCAAATAGTTGATTGTAGAGATAATATTTCTAATAAAGGCTGTGAATACTAGGTTGATATCCAGAAATCCTGTGATAGCAAGCACCCGCCAACGAAAAAATACAAAATAATTATTTCGATTAGACTAACAAGTAAACTCACAGTTTTCTATTTGTCATCCGTAAAAAATAAGCAACAAGCATATTACACACTTGTTATTCCGCATTAAATTGGATTATTGTTGAACTTTGTGATTTTGTGAGTGGAATGTAATGCTACGATGTATTCATCAAAGTCATTTGAATAAGTCACTTACATTATAGATCTAAATCTGATTATTGCATAAGTTAGTTGTGTAACCTTAATGTTGTACTCTGATTTCAATCTTGTATACGTTCAAGTTGAATTCATGGAAAACTCTGAAAGAACTGACCCGACGATTGAAAATTCAAAGTAATACAACTAATATGTAGAGACGTGCCCTAAGTACCTTCAGAACCGGTGCGGTGGTCCCAAATAGGAAACGTTACGTACGATCAAAGCAATGGCGGGTACATAAATCACAAGCCGACTCTACTCTACGCTAGGTCAAGCTACTGGTCTTTGTTCCACTGTTACTAATGGTTTACGAACGATAACCGGGATTAAAAAAGCAAGAATGCAGGCTTAATGTTAACTTCTGCGCAGTAGGGTGAGGCCGCGCGGCGCGCTACCAGCACTCTAGCGCGCTGCCGTGGAGTAAATAGAGCGACCGGTCGACGGTGTACCGCGTCCCGACCCGGCAGGCTGGTTCTGGTCCAGCGGGTATTCCGGGACACCAGCAGCACCGTCTGGGCGGCCCGACGGGCTGCCGTACCGAGACGGCCGACGTTTCAGAGCCTTCGATTCGCCTCGAAGGCTCCGTAACAGCCTGGCCACGGGACATTCGCGGATACGAATATTCGCGCGGTGCGAACGGCGAAGCGTCTATCGACTAAAACAAGCGCATAGAAATGTACCTAACAAGCCACGCGCACCGGCGACCGGCGAAGCGACCGGCGGAATGTACCGAGCGAATCGCGCGGGCGACTTACGATGCGGCGGGCGAGCAAAACAAATGCATGAATAAGGACGGCGCAAGCCACGGAGTCGAGCGGTAGTCGCGGCGAATAGTGCAGTGATTAAATGAGTTTAGTTGTTTTCGCCGCGAAAAATGAACGCCGAAATTTTTATATTTAATATTTTTTATTAATTTTTTTTTTATATTTTTAAACTCGTCGTGGCCGAACGGATAAGACGTCCGGTGTTGAGCGATGCACCGGTAGTCGAATATCAGGCGGGTACCAATTTTTGTAATGAAATACGTACTCAACAAATTTTAATGTTCACGATTGATTTCCACGGTGAAGGAATAACATCGTGTAATAAAAATGAAACCCTCAAAATTATAATTTGCGTAATTACTGGGGTATGACCTCTTGTGAGTCCGCGCGGGTGGGTACCACCACCCTGCCTGTTTCTGCCGTGAAGTAGTAATGCGTTTCGGTTTGAAGGGTGGGGCAGCCATTGTAACTATACTTGAGACCTTAGAACTTATATCTCAAGGTGGGTGGCGCATTTACGTTGTGGATGTCTATGGGCTTCAGTAACCACTTAACACAAGGTGGTCTGTGAGCTCGTCCACACATCTAAGCAATAAAAAAAATATATAGCTGAAATACTAGCTAGACCAGCTATTTGGAAGTCTAGCCACTCAAAGTATTTCTCGTACTTCTTGTGGAATTCTCCATCTATAGGTATACTCCGATTCTTATTCAAATCATGTACTTCACAATCTTTTCCAAATAATAGGTCCTGAACCAAAAAACTATTAATTTGTAAGCAATATCGAGATAATTTCAATATAGACATTTCGCTGTCGGACTTCCTTACTAGTCGCGGCGGCGAACGTGAGTACCCGTGGCCTGCAAACGGTGCTGCGCGAATGGTCGCCTCGCCCACCGCTTCGCTGTTCGCACCGCCGATCCCCGTGGCCAGGCCGTAAGCTAGGCGTCTTTGGGGTGAGCCGCGCCGTCTGGTTGTAGTGTTGACCGCAGTAGCCCCCCTACCTCATCCGGGTTCTGACCTCGGAGGGATCGGACGTCGGGTGTAAGAGTGCAGGGGAGTCGTTTAGTGGGTGGGTCCTAAAATCCTTGGGCCCGCGGTCTGCTCACAACACCATGCAGATCGTTGAGTCTCACATACCCCGCGCGCCCCTTCTGCGCGGGGACCTCGTAGGAGGTTCGGCCCTCTACACGAAAAAAAAAAAAAAAAAAAGAAAGGCGTAATGTTAACTTAAAAAAAAAAGGAAAAGTTAGACGGAAGACTGTCAGAGATACTTGCTAATTATCTAATGTTTCAAACACACTACCCAGAATAGTATATTTTACAATTAGAGTAATAGAATAGACCAAACAAAAATTATACTGAACTACTTATACTACATTTTGTTATTACCAAATCCCTGATACACCACAACACCAGTCTACACAAATCTAAATGAGCCCATTAACAACAACTCACATCTAAACTATTTTAGCAGACCCATCAGCCACTTCAAAACTTTGATTTGCTTCCAGCACATACCAAGCTTACTCTTATATTTAGCTCTTGAAGAGTTTCGATATGATTCAATGAGAGCCTGTTTCGTTGACAAAAATAAGACCCTCATAAGAAGAAAGGAAAATCGAGTACTTCGTGTGAGTGTTACAAGTAGTAGTGGACGTTCATCTTGCCCTCGATAGACTCCAAGTCGACCTCGCACTCAGTTTGTTTGGGTCACATTGTTTATTAACGAATTTCGTCTGAGTTGCGAGATATTAGGTGCATTTTTTATATTGATATATTTATCCTCATTTTAATAAAACATATTATGTTTCGATAGATTGATATTTTAATTGAGGGTTCAATAATACTTGCTACAAATAGAGTGATTTTCTTACAGTAGATGAGCAGACAGCGGCAAGGCCTATCAGATGTTATGTAGTCACAGGGTGTAGAGATAGCGCATTATAAATTTTAGCCTCATATCCAATTCTCTTTCGCCTGAAAACAACGTCGGTTCTGTATTCCCCGCGAGGTTGTAGCAGAAACCCAAGTGCGAGCTCCCATTAGCCAGATGTCGGCACCACTACTGCGGGTCATTCACGGTATGTACTGTTTGTAATTGAAAATTAGTCTAATGTACTAGATGGGTGAAAGAATTCACAGCTCACTACCCGTTCTTAGTGGTGAAAGGCACAAGTTATTTGTGACTGTTCCACCCTTTGATAGCAAGCACCGGGACATATTTTTGGTTCGCGACAGAAAAAGACAAGGCTATGATGCCTACCCGTGATTTACTGTCAAGTACGTATTTTCTTACAAAAATATTTTTTTTTTTTTTTTTTTATTGCTTAGATGGTTGGACGAGCTCACAGCCCACCTGATGTTAAGTGGTTACTGGAGCCCATAGACATCCACAACGTAAATGCGCCACCCACCTTGAGATACAAGTTCTAAGGTCTCAAGTATAGTAACGACGGCTGCCCCACCCTTCAAACCGAAACGCATTACTGCTTCACGGCAGAAATAGGCAGGGTGGTGGTACCCACCCGCGCGGACTCACAAGAGGTCCTACCACCAGTAATTACGCAAATTATAATTTTGCGGGTTTCATTTTTATTACACGATGTTATTCCTTCACCGTGGAAGTCAATCGTGAACATTTGTTGAGTACGTATTTCATTTGAAAAATTGGTACCCGCCTGCGGGATTCGAACACCGGTGCATCGCTCAACACGAATGCACCGGACGTCTTATCCGTTAGGCCACGACGACTACAAAATAAATATGTCAGTCACGTCTCAGTGAGATGTGATCACCGACATTGATGTGAGCACACCGGGCGTCTTATTCCCCTTTAGCCCACAATATATTTACTATTTGAAATATTGGGCCCACTACTAATACGTAATATTTGTAATAGTGTCTCAAAGTTTTAATTAGTTAAGATATACATATACAAAAAAGTTTAACAAGTCCCTTCAAGTCTGTATCCCACCCGCAGATTATGACGTCGCAGTTGAAATCCCCTAGAGCCACTGCACTGTGAAGGAAAATTCTAAGCTTACCTAACGTTGTGTGAACATATTTTCTGCTTGACGTTATCCTCAAATCGATTCGATAAACCAAATTAATAAGATACGAGCAGCAATTTCCATGAAATTAAGGAATTGATGTAGTAAAACTTGTAGAAATATGCTTTTGATTGTTAATTCATGTATGTGTGAGGACATCCAATATAATCGGATATTGTATTTTGTGACTTGTGGGTGGTTAATGTATTATTAATATAGTTTCATCATTATTGGTTTAATATTCATTTTATATGTTAGGATATGAGTTTGGTTGTCTCCATTAATGATTAAAAAATAATTAGCTACAAACATATGGTAACAGTTTAGTAAAAAGCTCACCAACATAACTTCATGTGTTTTCAATTTTCATAGTACAATAAGTACCGCGTTTTTGTGTTTGTTTGGATCGAAAAAAATCCACCATTATCGAAGTAAAATCGCTTTAAGTCCCGCGTCACTTTGTACCAAAGTGCCCAATCCTTCTCGGAAGTCCAATAGGATAAGGAATAGGTGAGATGAACTTCAAACTTCTTCTTCGAACAACGGCTTACGGAGAATACTCAGCGGTAGGCAGCGGCCTGGTTGTGCTCTTAGCATTGCTTACATCCACGGGCGACGGTAATCACTTTCCATCAGTTTGGCCGTGTTTTTGTCTACCTACAAGGGCAACAAAAAAATCAGTGCAGCTGAGATCTCGACCCTAGGAGATGTCAGTCTCCCTGATGACACGCCTATATTTGTTTCATTAGGATGTAGTTGTTGTATTTATCTACGATATCCCTTGCAGAGTCTCACTCTGTATGCGAGAGTCGCTCATCCGTCAAAATACACGTGTCACATCACTTTTTCTTCAGCTTTTTTGTTAGTGATGCTGTTGTGGAGTGCTTCACCCGCGCTCTATGTCCTGTTCTCTTTGTTCACAATAATCTTTACTTATCGTCAATAGAATGAAGTAAAACTGGGCTACTCTTAGCAAAAATAATAATAAGAAAATGTTTATTTAAGCGCATTAAGTTTCATAATGACATGTACGTAATTGTGCAACATGCGAAACTAATGACCACGTACAATTATATAGGTAACTTTTAGAGTAGAGTGTTTTTTTTCTACCTATGCTAATAGCCTTGAGAGACTATTTCAGCTTCGCCTTAACGTGTAGATGAGCTCACGAGGCTTAAGCCCGGAGTGTTGGTAACACTGGCCCTAGCAAGAGCGGTGCTTCGCAGAATCTACCACTGGATCGGAAACGCGACTCACTGAGAAGATCCGGCGAGAAACTCAGTGGGCTGTATCTATGGGTTAATTTACTCGTCGAGCCCTTCGTCGCAAGCGACGAGTTTTAGGGCGAAGTCGACTGTTTACCATGCGGACCTGGTCAGGGACGAGCATAACTTTCGGCTCTAGCGCGAGTTCGCGCATGCATGGTACACGGCGCGCACTGCGCGCGAATCACGAGGACTGCCTGGCGACGAAGAATGTGGGTGATGTTAGCAGCTCCAGAGCGGGGAGAATGCTAGTGGAGTGAAGGGGACGGTGTTAGTTTGTAGAACCGATCGGTACCTTGGTGCCGTGAAGTTCATGCTTCGGTCCTAATAACCGCAAGGTTGGTGGGACCATGGGAGGTGGTGGGAATGTTTACCATTCGGTCTACAGGATCGGGAATGTAATTTCCGGCGACCATGACAAGAGTTTTCATGTCGTGCAGCCTCCTCCAAGTGGCGCAATAATGCAGGTCATAATGGATTCGATCCGGTAGTAGATTGAGCGAAGCACTTTGCACTTAGTTAGCAATCCTCTCAGGTTGAGCCCGTGAGCTCACTTAGCGATTCGCGTGCCCCTAGGCTATCAACGGCTAAGTAGGGGGAAAAAGTCAGCCTACTCTCCTCGAAGGCAAAATCGTCGAGAGTGAAATCCCGAGTGTCAGCGAGCGCGGGGGCTGTGGAGCCGCTGCCTGGCACAAGACACGCAGTGAAGCACTGCGGAGCTGTACCGATAACTGAACAGAAACGGTCCACCGTGATCGATTCCAGAATTAAATGTCATTAATAAACACGTACATTAACTAACATAAACATGTGAACTTTGGATTTTAATTTTCCACAACAGTACTACGAGTAAATGTCGCCCGTTCACGTGGAAGTCTATATAAATATTTACATTGTGTTTGAATACTCGTACCAGCACTAAAACTTATTAAGATGCCAATTTCAATAGCTCGTCGGCTTATGTTTCTTAGTTCTTGCAATATTCACATTATTCTGCTTTGATTTTAAATTGTGTTTTAAAAGTTTGATTCATTTACTAGTGCTGTACAAGGATTGCTGAGCTGATACAGTGTGAGCGAGCATCGCTTTAAGGTAGATCGAAGGTTCATTGTCTAAGCACTGATCCAGATGAAAATCAATCGAGCAGTGCGACGAGGCACACTTTAGTGCCAATGTTTTATTTTCGCAGGTAATAAGCTTTTAGTACAGTTTTAACGCTGTAAACAGAACGTCCTCAGACTTGGTGGAGTGACGACCCACGCAGGGTGGCTGACAAGAGCTGGATGAGAGAAGCGTGGCGTGCAATTCGAGAGGGCTATGTCTAGCAGTGGATTGCTAAAAGCTGATGATAATGATGCTGATGACACTTTTTTAAGATACCACTATACAATGAAGGATTTTGTTTTGTTTCGTCCGTAGCTGATGATGATGATGAACTTTAATATGGAATTTATTTCTAGGAATTCAACAATTATATTTAAATTAAATAATTTATTTCCTAGGGGAAACTATTAAATTTAATTTGTTGAGCGCCTAACAATGTAGTGATGCGCTCGAAATATTCGTTAATTGCCGTTCGTGACGTTATTATGACACCCGCCGACCCTGACTCAACCACTTCCAAATAAATTTAAAGTGATTCATTATATTTATAAGGAACGACACGACATTTGATTAATCGTATCGTATACCACGACAGTGCCAGTATGTACACGAGTTAAATAATCCTCAGTGTAAAATTGTATAATAGACCATTGTAGCGCGTGCCTAATCAAGAAAACTAAGACTAAATATTAAATAATAATCAAAACTGGAAATAAATCATGGACGGTCATCTGGCTCTAAATTAGGATTCCCTGTGTTATGGGTACCAGACCTTGACATACATACTTATGTATGTACGTATAAATATATACATAATATATAGATGATACACCCCCGACCAAGACCAAGCAGCTGTTCATCACACGAATGTTTGCCCGATGTGGAAATCGAACCCACGACCCTCGGCGCAACGGTCAGCATAGCCTATAGTTTAGCATAATTGTATTACAACCACAGAGGGCGATGGCCGTCAGAGTCGTCCGCGGGTACCGCACGATTTCCTACGAGGCGGCTTGCGTCCTGGCTGGATCCCCGCCCTGGGACCTAGAGGCGAAAGTACTCGCGTCATTATATCGATGGCGCGAGGAAGAGCAGGCACGAGGCTCGAGGCCCGGTGCAGCGTCAGATCGCGCCGCGCCGAGAGGAGCTCCATCAGGCCTTGGTGGCAAAGGCTTCTGCGCCCTACCGCCGGCCTCGCAACCGTCGAGGCAATCCTGCCAGTATTCGACGACTGGCTCGGGAGAAGGCACGGCTCCCTGTCGTTTAGGGTGACACAGGTGCTGTCGGGGCACGGTTGCTTCGGCAAGTACCTGTGCCGCATAGACAGGGAGCCAGACGCTCGGTGCCACCACTGCGTCCACTGCGGGGAGGACACAGCGCAACACACGCTCGCCGAGTGTGCAGCTTGGGAGGAGCAGCGCCGTGTCCTCACCAATTAAGTAGGAAGCGATCTGTCTTGCCGGCCGTAGTGCGGAGGATGGTCGGCAGCGCAGAGTCGTAGGACGCCGTGGTGTCTTTCTGCGAGGACGTGATGTCGCAGAAGGAAACTGCGGAACGGAAGAAGGAGATCTCGACTCCCTTCTCCGGCCGCAGAAGGTGCACCGGGCGCAGGAGAAGGGCGGACAATGCTCTTTTCCGCCCCCCATGAATGGGTCCAGGGGCGAGGGACTTGGGAAAGCCCCCGCCCCCTATTCGATGGACCTGAGACGGAGGCGCGTGCGGGTGTCGGCGCGTGTCTCTGAGGCGATGCACGAAGTAGCTGAATGCCTCACTACCCTGTGCAGGAGACGAGACCTGGACAGACCGGGCCAGCACTGGTGTGGGGCTGTGGAAGAATTTGGATTCCCGCGGCCCTGCGCGCAAGTGTGGGTGGACACCGGGGTGGTTTTAGCCGGTAGAAGTCCGGCACGCCCCTCCGCCTTTCCCCAGGCGGAGGTAGTCCATGAGGATGTCCCACGGAAAAAAAAAAAAAATTGTATTACAAAATATCTACCTACAAACTAATAGGGGTTAAAGTATGAAATTGCCAGTTTATTGTAACAGGTACTTTGAATTGACATAGAAACTTCATGGTTTGAGAAAAAATGTGCAACATTCGATTATCGACTTTCAGTTGTTTTTTTATTCAGCCAAGACAAGAAAGATGGATACTTCAAAAATTCGAGTGATTTTTGAATACGAGTTCCGCCGCGGAACTAACGCTGCAGAAACAGCTCGCAATATCAATGTTGCGTTTGGAGAGGGGACTGCTAATGAACGCACCGTGCGATTTTGGCTTAAACGCTTTCGTGATGGATATTTTAATTTGAAGAACAAACCACGTGGAAGAGAGGGTGGAAGCTGATCTGAGCCAAACTACCCCGGAATTAGCAGCATGGCTTAACGTTACCTTACCAATAATATTGATTCATTTGTGTCAAATCAATAAATAAAATAAATAAAAAAATGGGTGCCTCAATGGGTGACTGATCTGCAGAAACAAACACGTGTTGAAACTTGTGTTACCTTGTTGAATCGCTACAGAAATAGAGGAATATTGGATCGAATTGTCACATGTGACGAAAAGTGGATTCTTTACGATAACCGTAAGCGAAAAATGCAATGGCTCAAACGGTCAAATAAAAAGGTAATGGGAACGGTTTGGTGGTCTCAGCATGGTGTTATTCACTATAGCTTTCTCCGAGCTGGTCAAGTCAAGAAATGAATCAAGTCAAGTCAAGAAATAACAGCAGATGTCTACTGTGCCGAACTCCGAACAATGATAGCAAAACTTGCAGTGAAACAGCCCCGACTCATAAATCGATCTTCACTATTATTGATCAATGATAACGCGAGACCTCATACAGCACGAGAAACCGTTTTAGCTCTACAGGAACTGCAATTAGATACCATTCATCACCCTCCGTATTTGCCAGACCTTGCTCCAACGGACTATCATTTTTTTCGTGATTTGGACTATTTTCTACGTGATAAAAAGTTTTCTTCCCAGGAGGCAGTAAGTACAAAATGTTTTCACACAGTTTGTAGAATCTAGATCACCAGAGTTCTATCACAAAGGCATAAATGACCTTCCTATTAGATGGCAGCAATAACAATGGTAGATATTTTGATTAAATAAATATATTATGTTAAATGAAAAAAAAAAACAATTTCAATTTTTCAGTACAAATCTCATCTATACATCTATACATATAAATAAAATTAGAGTGTCTGTTTTTAATATTGAAATAACCGCTTCTTACTACATGCATATGAATATGAATATATATACGGTACATACACTCAAATAACATTTTTTACAATTTTTGTCTATCTGTCTATCTGTCTGTCTGTCTGTTTGTTCCGGATAACCTCTGGATCGGCTGGACCGATTTTGATGAGACTTTCACTAATAGGTAGCTGATGATATAGGAGTAACTCAGACTACTGCTTTTAGATTAGCTTCGCCCCGCGGCGTCACCCGCAGTTATTGTCGTACCGCGCGCAATATGGCGGGACTCACCTATCAATAATAAAATTTAATGTTTCCGAAGCGAAGCGAGGGCGGGTCGCTAGTGCCAAATAATCGTAATATGTAAAAGTATTTATTTATAGAGGAGATGTGTGGGTGCTACAGAAATGTCAGATAATACAAATGTTTTTGTTATGAATTAAATCACAATTTATTTGTGTTCTATCATTTACTAAAATATCAAATGTTTTTAGAGCACGTCAAATGTTACAAAGAGTAACTCAGATTTCAGTTGATGAGTAGGTAGATTGCTTTTTATTAGAAATAATCAATATTTTCTAAAAGTGTTCAGTTTCTTTACGTCTGCATGAAGAATCGCATAACTCATAATTGGTTAGGTTTCATCACAAAATGTTCAGACTGAAAACGCCTGTTTAACTTTGTGAAACTTTTACTAACATTACCTCAAGTCCATAAAATGTTTTCCGATCCAATGTAATGTGATGTGATGTTTATTTTGTGGGTATTTTGATGTATTATGGTTTTGATTTATGAATATTTTAATACTTTTCATTATAAATTCAAATCAGAGAATGAAAAATTAGAAAGAGATCTGACAGTATTTTGTGTATATTACCAGGTGATTTTTGTAGCGTAGCACTAATGATTTCAGTAATTATTATATTTTATTTTTCATCAATAAAAAGCCTTATGTAGATCAAATAAGATAAATTATCATTATATATTTATTTATTTTATTTATTTATTTATTTATGTACACACAAAAAAGAAGACATAGTACAGAGTAATAGGAAAATTATGTACAAAGGCACTGCTTATTTCTTTAAGAAATCTCTTCCATCAGACCTACGAGAGGATTATGAGAATAATAATTAAAAGTGATGAGTGTGTGTAGAACAGTTAAAATAACAAATACAACACGAGAATTATAGTAATGCACATACACATACCAAATATTGTTAAACTTTAATACAAAATATTATAAGTAACGCAGTATATACGAAGAGTATAAAACAATAATCATTCGGTTGATGAGAGATAGAACTGTTTGACCTTGTATTTAAAAACAGAAACAGACTTGCAAACTCGGATGTCAGCCGGCAATGAATTCCACAGTCTGACCGCGTGCACAGTGAAGGAGTGAGAATAGAAATTGGTTTTGTGGGAAGGGAATAACAAGACAGAATGTTGGTTGGATCTGCAGGGAGCATCAGGAGAACGAATGAAAGAGAATCGCTCACGTAAATGTAAGGGAGAAGTAAGCTTATGCAGGATATTGAATAGGAGACATAGTATTCGAGTATTTCTATGAAGGCGTATAGGGAGCCATTTAAGTTCTTTGCGAAAATGAGAAACATGATCGAATTTTCTGAGATTGTATATAAAACGGATACATAGATTTTGCAACCTCTCAAGTTTATCTGAGAGCTCCTCAGTGGCATCCAAGTAGCAGGCATCGACGTAATCAATTATGGGTAGAATGAGAGCTTGGACGAGAGATATTTTTGTATGCTGAGGTAAGAAGCCCTGCAGACATCTCAACGAGTGCAAGGCAAAGTGCACCTTCCTACTAATCTCAGCGACATGAGAACTCCACGAAAGGTGTCGATCTACAATAACACCCAGGTTTTTAACTGAATCGGTTAGAGTAATTTGAGTCCCATCCAAATAAATTGAGGGGAGTATAGGATCGCTGAGTCTACTGCGCAATTGTTTACCCCCTATCATGATAGCCTGTGATTTTCTCGGATTAATGTGCAGACCGTAGGCTTTTGCCCATTCACTGATAGACTTCAGGTCACTGTTCATCGCAGCAATAGCCGATTCAACGTCAGGCTCCAAGAAGTGGCGATATAGCTGGAGATCGTCTGTAGAGATGTGGAATTTAGAAGATATAAGCCTAGTGACAGAGTTTATAAACACAGAAAACAGAAGAGGAGAAAGAACACCACCATTATTTGTCTGTCGAAATATATCTCTATGTTGAATGGTTGCAAATCGTGTCTCGCTCTCCCTGATAACATAATAATATCCATTTTCGAATAAATGCATCTTATTTTCACAGGATTAGTAGAGCGAGAGAGAGAAAGAGAGGGAGTTGTGAAAAATGACTAAGCTTTCTAGTAATTAACTATTTGACTGTCACTATTAAATAACCGTGAGAGTCAAACAGCTACGAGAATTGATATAATCGTTGTTTTAAAAGTACTTGTATTAAGAGGTTTTCAAATTCACCAAGTCGCAGTTTGGGATCGGCTGCCATCGTGCTGTCGATGTATATACATCCATTAAGGATTTTCAGAATTTAAAAAAAAATATATTCAGGTCTCGTAAAGTCGAAAATTCAAAATACGCCTCAATAAAGTAATGGCGTATTTAATAAGTCAGGTAATAACTACTTAGATTTGAAACCAAAAGAACGGGATGTTTTGTAACATGAAACGGAATTTGTTTAATGAACTCTATGTCTTTCACCCTTTAATATAAATTGACTGATTAACATCCTGATAAGTTAATTAAAAACCTGTTTTATAAAATAAATGATAACGTAAACACAACGAGCCGTCAAACGAACGAACGTGCGAAGTAGTAAAAGGACGTAACAGAGGTAGATATCGTACTTAACGAAGAATGATGTATAATGTTTTATGATTCTTAGAGAAATTAGAGAAATTTGAAAAAGTTAAAAATCGTTAAAATTGATATCTTGTTTAGTTATTTTTGGTTAAGTTAAGCATCACTTAAAGATTTTTTTTAATTTTTTATTTTTTATTTAGCTTATTTTAAAATAATTTATATAGAATTTATCGCCAGCAATTATGTAGATTACAATTGAAATGGCCAGTATTGAAAAACGACAACTTAACGGCAGGTAATACGACCTATTATTTGCGAAAGAGTTCAGTATTTGTGGTCTTTTTTTTTTTTTTTTTTATGATTGAAAGTTTACTGGTGGCCCGAAGGCCTTTCCAGTTTCACCAGGACAGGTGGGCGAGCAAAGGCTCAGCCAAGAGGGGTGGGATTTGCTAACAACTGCCCGAGCGCCTCCGAAGGAGACCTAACAACTCAAGAGCAATTGTTTCGCGAATGAATCTACTACCGGATCGGAATCGCGACCCGCTGAGAAGATCCGGCGAGAAACTCAGCGGGCTGATGCATGGGTTAGGTTGCACGTCGACCTCTTTGTCGAGTTCGACGAGTACGGTTACCGGGGTCCCTAAGCCTGCCCCTAGTATTAGAGCTGAAGGCATCTAATGCAAAGGTTATTGGATCTGATGGATCCGTAAGGACGTGTCTAGGGCGTCGACGGTGACTGGCTCCTGCATGATCAGGATTCGGGGAGTAGTCAGCGGCGGCAACGATAAGGCGATTATCATGACGCATAGCCTTATCGAAGTATCGTTCCGACGCTGACTTCATGTATTTCCGAATTGATTCGAGGCCCAGGTCGTCGTGTAGGTCAACGTTCCTCACGAACCACGGAGCGCCGACAGCTAACCTGCAAAAGCGGGATTGTAGGGATTGGAGGGTGTCTATGTGTGTGCGGGCCGCGTGAGCGAACACCACACTCGCGTAAGTCATGACGGGCCTTATGCAAGTTTTGTAAAGTGTCACCTTGTTCCGAAGGGACATTTTACTCCGCTTACAGATCATGGGGTAGAGTCTACCGAGAATAAACGCGGCACGGTCACGGACTGATTTTATATGCGGGCGGAATGTCATCGATGCATCCAGGGTAACGCCCAGGTACTTGACCTTCCTGGCCCAGGGTATGGGTTGTCTAAAGAGAGTAATCGGGGGTGTGAGATTCCTCCTCCTAATCCGGGAGGAAATCCGTGTGGAGCTTCCCCTCTGAAATAGCACCGCAGTACTTTTCGCTGGGTTGATGTCTATGCGCCATTTTCGGAACCACTGTCCTAGGGCTAGGGCTGCGCTCTGAAGCTTCTTCGCGATTAGGGACTTATTTCTACTAGAATAGTAAACAGTCGTGTCGTCGGCGAATAAAGCTAAATGGGTCGGCGGCGACCGGGGAATATCGTTGACGAATAAGCTAAATAAGAGGGGTGAGAGGACAGAGCCTTGCGGGACTCCAGCTGTGAGAGGTCGTGGGGAGGAGCGGGTTCCCTCGACTCGATATCGAAAAGAGCGGTTCGACAAGAAGTCCCGTATGATGAGCACGAGACTATCCGGCACGCCCATGTTGAATAGTTTGAAAATCAAACCATTGTGCCAGACTTTGTCGAACGCTTTTGCGACGTCGAAGAAGAGAGCTCCCGTGTATAACGGTTTTGATCGATTAAGCCCCACAAGAATGTGCTCCGTGAGGCGGTGCACCTGTTGAACGCATGAGTGATTTGTACGGAATCCGAATTGTTCATCGATGAGAATGCCCTTGGATGAGACGAAATCTCTGAGGCGCTTGTAGAGCAGACGCTCATACAGTTTGCCTAGAGACATGAGGAGGCTAATCGGGCGGTAGCTCGTCGGATGATTTTTTGGTTTACCGGGTTTATGTATGCCGATAACGTCCGCTTCTTTCCACACCGCGGGAAAGATACAGTTCGCCATAGCGGCATTGAAAATAGATGCCAACATCACGATGAGTTGGACGGGTAGAAGTTTAATAACGCGGTTAGATATACCGTCGGAACCGGGAGCCTTGCGAGGACGTAGGTCTTTGATCAAGTCTTTAACTTCCATCGGGGTGACGGGTGGTAACGCATCCGAGGGTGGCAAGGAGGCTCTGCGTTCTACCTCACTGTCTACTAATTCTACATGAACAGGGTCCACGGATTGAGTGCTGGGCGTGCACTGGGTTTGCAATGTATCGGCCAGCAGCTCTGCTTTTTCGTCATCATCAAAGGCCGCGAGTCGGCCTGAGGGGCCTACGAGGGGGGCATAGTTACTACCGTATCCGATTTGAGAGTACGAGCTAAGCGGTAGTAAGACCTTTGGGAGGGCGCGAGTCCTTCTAAGAAATCAGACCATCTGGCATCTCGGACTTCGGCGATGCGAGACTTTACGTCGCGTTGTAGGGCACGCATTCGAATACGATTTTCCGCGGTAGGATACCTGTCGTAGGCGCGTATCGAGGCGTTCTTAGCTCTAAAGAGTTCCCTAATATCGTCGGACAATTTGAAGCGGTGAAGGAAGTCCTCCGCTACAACTTGTTTCGATGACCTATCTAATGTCGAGGTGATGTGTGATGTTAAGATGTCTATGGCTTCAGCGGTATCCTGAGGAGACGGGGTAGAGTCCGGGTTAAACGGGAGCGATGGTGGATCAGATTCAGCCAGGCTGATGCCCAGCGTGTGCCAATCCACCACAGTCCTCATGACGGGAACGGAATCGGGAGCGCGACCGAGCTTCATGACGACGGGACGGTGGTCTGAATCTAACTCTGAAACTACTTCGATCGAGTGTAAGCGCAGAGTTACGTTTTTTAATAACGCTATGTCGAGTATATCCGGGCGATGCGCGATATTTAGCGGGTAGTGAGTCGGGGTTAACGGAGCGACGATATCGAAGGCGAGATCATCGACTAACGCGTCAAGCCGCCTGCCATTCGGGGTTGTGGTGTGTGAGTTCCACCTGATGTGTTTACAATTTAGGTCGCCCGCCAGAATGACAGAGCTCCCCATACCGAGCAGCGCCTCAATATCACTGCTTAGAACGATCTTATCCGGTGGAAGATAAACGGACGCGATAACGATCGGCGCGTGTCCCGTCAGTGAGATTCGGCACACTGATGCTTCGATATTAGCGAGCGCGGGAGGATCGAGCGGGACGCAATGCAGGGCTCTTCTATAGTAAATAACGGTACCACCACCACGGGCAGAGAGCCTGTCGTTCCTGACCATGTTATAGTTCGCGATTTTAGGGTCACGGCGCGCGGGCTTAAGTAGGGTCTCCTGCACTAAGAAAATGTCAATTGGATGGTCACGCAAAAAATCACAAACCTGATCACGTTGATTTGCGAGACCGTAAGCGTTAAAAAATCCTATTGTTACGGATAAGGGTTTTATTCTACTAATGTACGCCATTGATTACCGGCGGAGTGAGGGGAGGACGTACGTATTTAACGACGCGTATACGTCAGCGTATTCTTGCACAACGGCGATGAAATGTTGTGCAGTGGAGGCGGCGCGAATGGCGTCACCCAAAGCGTTAACACGCTCAAAGTTGATCGACTGAAAAAAGTCGATCGCTAGAGCGAGATTTTCGGACGCGGTCGGAGGGCAGGTCGCGGGGGAGGGACGTATCGCGGGGGTGGGACGAGTCGCGGGGGAGAGAGTTGTAGCCGTGTTCGTGTACGGCAACGGTTTAGCCCAAGCCGAGACGCTGGGCACCGACGCCGGCACGAAAGCAGGCTTAGCCTTCGGCACAGAGGGTACCGTGGCTTTGATGTCTGGGCCGGAAGCTCGGAGGCGGTTTTGACGAGCGACGCGGCGATTTATTTTTGGAGCTCGGGGGCATCCACGGTAGTTCGCGGGGTGACCTTGTGTTCGGCACAGGACACAGCTAGGCGGTTCCGTCGCGGTTTTTTGGTCGCGAGCGCAGAGGGCCGTGGCGTGATCGCCCAAACACTTAACACATCGGGGGCGCGCGTGACAGTTACGGGAAGAGTGCCCGTACAGTTGGCAGTTATGGCACTGACTAGGAGTGCCTTTTTTATGGGGGACTTCGACGGCAATACCGGAGAGCCTACAGACGGTCCGAATGTTAAAAATTTGCTTACCCTCGGGGGTAGGCTGGAGGGCGACTAAAACCATATTGTATGGCTCCCTACCGCGGCCGGTGTGCATGCGGTGCACGGAATTTACTGGTAGGCCTTGTTCTATCAGATCTGCCTTGACGAGATCGGCATCTAGCTCCTTCGGGATTCCACGTATGACAACGCGGAGTTCGCGCTCCTCCTGGAGCGTATAAGTGTGGAAACTTATACGCTCCTTTCGGAGGTAACTTGAGAGGGCCCTATGGTCGTCGGGTGTCGTTACTTTTATTTGAATCCCGTTGGCGAGATTACGGGCGCTGGCAAAATTAATATTTTTGGCCTTAAGGCCAGGGAAACTCGGTCCCAAGCTGCCTTCTCTTGAAGGATAACCGGGGGAGGGGTCTGAGTTTTAGATTGCGCCACCGGTCGCGGCGACGGAGTGGCACGGGCTGGAGGCGCAACGGGAGTCTGAGGGCGGGGGCGCGACGCGTTCGCGGCTTTGCTAATTTTAGCGGCCGCGAGAGCTCGAGACTCCGCGGCACGCTTCTTACCCTTTTGTACCAGGGTGAATCCATCCGTCGATGAGGCGGGGGCGAGGTCGACCTCCATCCCCGAGTCAGAGTCGGAGGACGAGGAGGCGGGCGCAGATGACCTACAAGCAGGAGTTTTGGAGGGCGCGACGGAGGCCGCGGATGATCGCGCTGCTGGAACGGTGGCCACGGCGGACGACGCAGTAGTTTTACTCGCCAGTATAGGCGACGCGGGAACGGCAGGCACGACGGAGGCTGCGGTGCTCGATGTAGACGCTTTGCACGCAGGTACAGGCGACGCAGGAGCAGCGAGCACGGCGGAGTCTTCGAGAGAGCTCGCAGTGTGATTGGCCTTGAAAGCCAGAAACTCTGAGGCGAGCTGTGGGTGACGAAGTCGGAGGAATTCCACGAATACAGCGTCCATGATCGCTGAGTACCCAGGTGGGGCGGCCCTGGGTCTTGAAAACACTCGCCTTGCGGCGAGGCCCCAACTTCTCGGACCTGAGCGGTTCTATTGAACACAGGTGGCAATGCGGCGCGATTACTACAGGACAAAGAAAAAGCACAACAAAACAGAAATTACAAAAAGAAGCAAAACAAATAAATACTTGCAGGAAAACACTTTATCGGCAAATGTTCCACGAACACAAAAATAACTAAACAAAACAAATAAAAGCTTCCAGGAAACACACTTGGTCGGCAGATGTATCACGAACACAGGCCGCGCGAACAATGGCCGGGCTAACAAAAGCCGGGCGAACAAAGACCGGGCGATCGAGTGGACGATGAGCACGTCCGCATGTGACGGGTGCCTCTATCGGAATGACTATTTGTGGTCTGGGTGTGGCTATTCTTGTCGCATATACGAAACTGTGTGCGTGTGTGCGTCGTCAGCACACAGACATAGTGTAAATCGTATGTGGAAAGATCCGAGGTGAAACGGGTTAGTAAGAAAATCATTAACAGATTTAGTTTTTCTTATAGAGGTATATAGATCTAAAAGCTTTGACCCCTAACAGATAAATTATCTTAGAATAATGTTTCTCTTGTGTGGTGAGCAAACGAGCTAACACGAGCATATATGATATTAACTCACTCTTTTAGGTACTAAAAAGCTAATTCGGTCGCCTATATTGAGCTTTTGTAACATGTAAGTTTGCATTTTCAATTTTTTTCCCCTACTTATCGCTAGTAGCCTAAGGAGCTATTCCAGCTATGCCCGAACAAGTAGATGTGCTCATGGGCTCAACCTGAGAGAATTTGCTAACTATTAACTAGCCCTAGATAGCAGTGCTTCGCAGAATCTACTACCGGATCGGAATGGCGACTCCCTAAGAAGATCCGGCGAGAAACTCAATAGTTGTGTCTATGGGCTAGATCGCTGGTCAAGCTTTTCGTCGTAATCCACGAGCTCGAATAGGACCAGTGACCGGTACTTGAAGAGACTAAAACCACCGAGACCGGATCCGGGGGATCCGACAAGACATGTTTCGGGCAACGGCGGCGCGGCGTTGCCCCGTCGCGGTCGGATAAGTAATTAGCGTCGGCCACGATAAGAAGATCTTCCTGTCGCGCCGCTTTATTGTCATATAGGACCGGGATTGGATGACCTGGAGTTAGCGTGTATGTGTACGGGTCGCGTGAGCGAACACTACGCTTGCATAGGTCATGACGGGGCGTATGCGAGTTTTGTAGAGTGTCACCTTGTAATGAAAAGACAATTTACTTCGCTTACAGCTCATGGGGTAGAGTCGATCGAGTAGGAATGCGGCCTGGTCGTGTCCTGGCTCAATGTGGGGACCAAATGTCATCTCTCTGTGTGACAGTTAGGTTTTTTTTTATTGCTTAGATGGGTGGACGAGCTCACAGCCCACCTGGTGTTAAGTGGTTACTGGAGCCCATAGACACCTACAACGTAAATGCGCCACCCACCTTGGCTTTTGAAGCCTACGACGGATCGCACCAGTGTTTTACCCTCTCTGGTTTCCATCTCGTAAGGGCTTACAGTAGGTCATTGAAGTCGGCAATAACTACTAAACAAATGCCAATGACTCCTACACGGAGACTTTTTGCATATAACACTGCGGTGTTCTCGTGATACGGAACAACAATGATCTCTCCGCGGCAGTCCAACTACAATTTCGAGTAATAGAAATAAGCAACGGTTCTCTGGTGACATGTAATTATGAAAGGAAAGGTGTAAAATTACGCGTGTCACGGTTGAGTTGTAATTTCAATATATCCAGGTTTGTGGTACAATGAGGTCACAGCATCGGAGCACGGGACGCGTCTGTGCTGCGCGCGGTGCAATGTGCCGCCGCCCCTACGCCCTGCACAGAGTCGGCCGGTGCGGGCGGTGACACCTTGTCCGTCTTGTAATATCATGTAATTGAAGTTTTTTTGTGACAAAATCAAGTGTATCTATTCCAGTCTATTTCAAATTCTTTAAAACACACGAGTAACTTCCTGCACATACCAGTATGTAAATAAATGAACAAATACAACAACACACACAACAATATGAGGACACATTCCACGTGGCTCCACTAGTAACATTGTGGGTTTGTTCATTAATACAACCTTCGACGGTGTGTAGGCGTCACACGAACTCATACTCACATTACAGGCACGAAATAATAATCAAAAATATCCATGTCGCTTTCAATTGAATTTATCATTCTCAAGAGATCCTGAAGGGTTTCAAAAATGAAGCTACCCAAACCTTCTATCCAAAATCAATATGACCCCTAAAATTTCAAAAATGAGTTTCACATTATTGTTATTTTTTTAATATGGGTCTACAGATCGCCGACAAAAGTTAACAGAATGCTAAAAAAGAGATGACTGCTTTTTTTCCAAAATAATATATTTTCTTAAATACCCACAAAAGTTCCAAGGCTAACGTGAGACGTTCCACGTCTAAGACACGTAGGGGACATCTAATGCTCAGTAACAGCTTGCCTGCTATGGACATGAAGTACTTCGTTCCGATATGATCAATATCGTCGTTGGAATGTGCTAATTGAGACTAACTCGCACACTACGATGCTTCTATGATATTCACAGTTAAAATTCGATGGAAAAACTTAATTTGTTAAAAATACTTAATTACAAGACTAAAAACTCGTTTTTTTTTGCTAGCTGAACTAAAAAGTAGAAAACATTTTTGTATAATTTTGTACATGAATAAGGGATCCATATATTTTAAGCTATTGCATAGCTTTTATCGCGAGCTTTGAGCGGGGCGACCGAAACAAGAAATTCCGTAACGACAATAAAACCTAACACCCCCACTCCGCCTGCCATGTATCTCGCGTTCAACACATTCACGCATTGCTCTTGTGTAGTGTTTGTGAATAAGCGAGCGGCGTAACGTCGCACTGCATGCGCATCATGAAAAGACTGCCCATCTCTCTCTCACGCGGTCTAGCTTATGAGTGTGAAGGGGACAGTTAATGTTTTTCTTTTGTTAATGTTTATAAATATAGCGTGGTCTTATATTACTAATGTTTTAATATTAAACTATTATTATTTAATTATAATTACATAAGTTGATAAAAAATGCTATGCAATAGCTTTACCGCGGCAGTCCCCGAGTGCCACACGTGTTTTTTTTTTGTATCTAAGTAACACAAGGATATTGGTGATATTGAAGACATTCTACATATTCATACGTTTACAATGCAGCCGAAATATTAATAAGAATCATCGTCTTGTAAATAATGAAAGGCGTTTCCGTGTAAAAATTCAATGACATTGTTCATTAAAATTAATTTAATAGTAAATTTCTTGAGATCATTAAACTTCGTAACGGATGTTATGTGGATGCGAGATGCGGCGCCACGTCCAAGGTTCACGTGCACGTAGCGGATCTGTACTCGACCAGTCTCACAGCCATTGTGTTAATATGCACTCAACAATGTCGAAAATCTGCGCGTTTCTAAAACACAAAGTACAAATATTGAAATAGTTGAAGACTTCGCTACCGAGACAAATAGCCTTATTAACAAAATATAATGATAGTGTGTAGGTAGTGTTCATTAGCTATATTTTACATTACGTACTGAACACAACCTGAGACACATTACGTACCGAGCTTTTTAATAAACATTGCAATTCATATTGTATATTATTTTATATTTGCGAATATATTATATTATATTACCATATAAATAGAAAAATCTAATTTTGCTATCTCTAATGCTAGGGGCTCTGAGGGTAGCGTGGTGGCAGTCTGTCCTGGTACGTGGATGGGTGCGAACGCTCAGCCTCCTCGACCTACTCTCACTACTTTCCGGTCTTACCTTATCTTATCTTACTGTACGAGGCGCTGAGCAAATGTTAGTTTGACCCCTCCGACCCTTGATACACATTGGCATACCATATTCGTGGTTATCCTTGCTAGGCCATCGCACTCAGAAAATGTGTGATGCATATTTATGTAGGTTTGTATGTGTCTCTTCCACGGAGTCTGCAACTCGTGTGATGATCGTTCGGCATCGTCGGTCGCGGGTACCAAATTTTATTTGTAATACACGATGTTATTTCTTCATCGAGGAAGCCATTCAGGAACATTTGTTAAGTTCTGTTCCATATTTCATTACAAAAATTTGCACCTGCCTACAGGGATTAAGCATCGGCACAGTCAAGCCGCTTCCGAGCTTAAGATGACTTCGTTAGAGACTAGGTTTACACGACTTTAAAGCCGTTTCATGAAAATGCTACGAGGTTACTACCGCATTTTGTGACCAGTAGTAGAGCGGCTTGTGAGCCGGCGCAGGTTGGTATCACTGCCCTGCTTATTTCTGCCGTGATGCGTTTCGGTTTGATGGATGGGGCAGCCGTTGTACTGTAAAACTGTCACTATCTGCGTGTATAGTGACATTACATTTTTAGTGTATACGAGCTATGGTACCTAATCATTTAACACTAGATGGACCGTAATCTCGGTGATGGATACACCAAAGTAAAAAAAATATATATTTGAAGAAAAACGTGAATATGATCTCTGGAGATGCAGTTTAGATGAAGTCCAAAGTTTTTTTGCATTTATTTGCACATTTTACAAAATACTGATTTTAATTAACATAAAATTCAACAGTTTGAGGTTAATATTTTATTTTGAATGCCGTAGTGAAATACGACATACGACATCTGATCAACATAATGAATATTTCATATAAATCGCGATCCATCAAATCGAACATAATATTCATTTTACATATAAAATGATTTGTCGCGAGAAATAGTTCTAACATAAAAAATGCAATCTCGTTTAATATTAATTAAATATCAAATTAGAATATTTTTTTAAATTTGAAGTGGTTAAATATACATTATGTTTTGTTATATTTCACAGCCGAGCACCGGATTGGGCTGGTTGAGTACCGCCTGCAGCATCCTGGCTGGCATCATGGAAGTTTATAACCGTAGTGGTTGACATTCGACGATGCTACGCGTCTCAGCACGGCAATATTAGACTGATGCGCGTTGCTCCATCACCGCGGGCGACGTAGTCAGCACAATATCGCGATATATAAATGATAGTTTTTATTTCTATACTCGAAATAGTTATCTGGCATATAATGGTGCGCTGAGATCTATAGAAGATTTAAAATTATTGGGTTAAACATGCACAATGTTGTAAATATCATAATGTATGTACATATATATAATGACATGTGTACTTGGGCTCGATATCGGCACACGTGAGAACGAAGTCTCACTTGTTGGGTAACTTTTATCTAAATATTCAAGCCGGCAAAAAAGAAAAGAAGCAGATGACAACAATCGGCGCCGGGGTGCACTGTCCCCGGGCATCATCAAGCCCAACATTATTATATATATGTATACATTTGTAGATGCGCCGAGCATGCGTACGAACCCCTAGTCCTCCCAGCATCACTTTCACCCCTACCCTGAGTGGCAGGGAGCTTCTCTCTGGGTAGTTAGGTTCACCCCGGGGCCCGCTCCATGCCCCGGGTAAGGGGGTACGACGACCCGAACTAAAGCTGGCACGGATGACTAGCTCGCAACAGAAACAAGCCGGATGCTGGAGGTATCTACCCGTGTGGGCTCGCCTTAAGCCCTAACATTACACACTTTTTTTAATTTTGCAATTTCTATTTTACTAACGTTGGTATTACAGCAAATACATCGGATGAAAAATTGATAATATTCAGATTCCAAGGCAGCATTTGGGTAATAATATAATCGCAAATATTTAACGCTTTCTCAATTCTGGTATTTACTCCGCGTTAAGAAATATCTACCGATTCTATATATTGAATGTGACTTAGGTACGACTTGTATTGGTAATGCGGTTCACATTTTTCTTATTGCGTAAATTCATATTTTTATGAACATTCTCCTAATTTGATTCTCTCTAGTGAATAATGAAGAATATGATTGACAATTCAATAATAAGTATAAAAATGATTCGAAGGCTGTCCCTTACTGCCTTTACACTATTTTAGAATAAGAATTTGACCAAATTATTACGTAAAAATATCATTAAATTTAAAAAAAATTCAATAACTAAATAATTTTATATCATTGGGAATGAAAATTTTACTCTTATTTTCAGAGTATTTACTACTTCACTGGTCACTTGGTAGATCATAGACCAATATATTAAGACCGGTGCGTGACTCGACGAGCACTCGCCGAGTTATACAAGACACTACGCTATATTCACTAATTTATTCTACAATCGTAATTCAGTTAGTTGAAGTCAGTTACGGGCATGTTTCTGATAGATCGTCACAAAATAATCTATTTGCACTATGAGCAATCTTTAATAATCAATTAATAAATCGCCCGACTTCAGTTCATTTAATAATGTAATAAAACAATATAAAAACCTGTAATCACATATTTCCCAATACTATGCAATCAGTTACACTAAAAGCATGATTACCTAAAGGATAAAAAGTCCGTTGCATTCGTATCTAGCGATGCACTGGTGTTCGAATCCCGTAGGCGGGTACCAATATTTGTAATGAAATAAATACGTACTTAACAAATATTCACAATGAAGGATTGACATCGTGTAATAAAAATAAAATCCGCCAAAATTGTAATTAGCATAATTACTGGTGGTAGGGCGTGCTGTGAGCCCACATGGTTAAACACCACCACCACCCTGCATGTTTCTGCCGTGAAGCATTTATGAGTTTCGGTTTGAAGAGTGGGGCAGTCGTTGTATCATAAAACCGAGACTTAGCACTCATGTCTCGAAATGGGTGGAGGCGTTTACGTCGTTTATTTGTATGGGCTCCAGTAACCACCTAGCAGCAACCTGGTGGGCCGTGAGTACGCCCACCCATCTAAGCAATGAAAACAATAAACACTAGCCCCGGGAGGATGAGAGCCTGGATATCAGATATAATCCGTTGTTTGCAGTTCCAGGGCAAAGACTGTCACAGTAATAGGTCTCTTTACTTGTGAAGTTGTCGTATTACAATACTGACAATTTCAAACGTAACTTGAACATACATATGTAATGTATGGCTGGCAATACATTTTATATTCAAGTGGATTTTATTTTAAAATACAGAATTTATATTCAAATTCAGCCTTTTGTTTATTGGTTAGTGTTTTGTTTCCCTACATTGATATCTATGTAGTCAATGTAGATACGAGGTCCGTCGCAGTCGCAGCAATGTCGCACAAACGACTCCGTCATGATAATTCATGGTACATAAATATGAAGTCGTCGTGGCCTAAGGAATAAGACGTCCGATGCATTCGTGTTGAGCGATGCACCGGTGTTCGAATCCCGGGCGGTACCAATTTTTCTAATAAAATACGTCCTCAACAAATGTTCACGATTGACTTCCACGGTGAAGGAATAACATCGTGTAATAAACATCAAACCCGCAAATTATAATTTGCGTAATTACTGGTGGTAAGACCTCTTGTGAGTCCGCGCGGGTAGGTACCACCACCTATTTCTACTGTGAAGCAGTAATGCGTTTCGGTTTGAAGGGTGGGGCAGCCGTTGTAACTATATTTGAGACCTTAGAACTTATATTTCAAGGTGGGTGGCGCATTTATGTCATAGATGTCTATGGGCTCCAGTAACCACTTAACACCAGGTGGGCTGTGAGCGCGTCCACCCACATAAGGAATAAAAAAATTTTAAAAAATTGCCTTATCGTTGCCGCCGCTGACTACTCCCCGAATCCTGTTCACGCAGGAGCCAGTCACCGTCGACGCCCTAGACACGTCCTTACGGATCCATCAGATCCAATAACCTTTGCATTAGACGCCTTCAGCTCTAACACTGGGAACAGGCTTAAGGACCTCGTAACCGTACTCGACGAACTTGACAAAGAGGTCCACGTGCAACCTAGCCCATGCATCAGCTCGCTGAGTTTCTCGCCTGATCTTCTCTGATCTGATCTTCTCGCGATTCCGATCCGGTAGTAGAAGCAACTGCTCTTGAGTTGTTAGGTCTCCTTCTGACGCGCTCGGGCAGCTGTTAGCAAATCCAACTCCTCCTGGCTGAGCCTTTGCTCGTTTACCTGTCCTAGTGAAACTGGAAAGGCCTCCGGGCCTACAGTAATCCTTCGATCCTAATAAAAAAACGACCCATGACATTAATAACGTTTATGAGATGAACACTAGAAACAAACGCACGACTGTACCGATTTCATCGCTAGCATCAAAACAATATTGGTCCATTTGCGTTAAATCGACTCGATAAAAACACTTCAAAAGTCGTGTGTGTGCACGAACAGGACGATCAGCAGCGCGACGAATGCGTTAAGGTATGCCTTGCGTTACTGAACAAATGCAAATACGAAGGGATTTTGAACCACATTGTTATTTGTGATGAAAAATCAATGGTTTTGATAATTGTAAGCGGTCATTGTGTTAGTTTATGGCCTAGTTTGGCACCTAGGTGATGTCCTACACGAAATCTTAACCCATAAAAATGCCACGGTCACTGTTTGGTGGTCGAGTTCCGGTTTCTTCCATACAGAAGAGTGCCCTTCGGATTGTCGATAATCCCATTCTCACGGATCGTTTGGAACCTCTGGGTCTGCGGAAGGACTTCGGTTCCCGCTGTATTTTATAACCGTATTTTTCATGGAGAGTGCTCTGAGGAATTGTTTGAGATGATACCATCATCTCGTTTTTAGCATCGCACCGCCCGCCACCGGAGTAGAGTTCATCCATTCTACCTGGAGCCACTGCGTTCATTCACAGTGCGTTTCTAGAGATATTCTTCAAACAAGGCTTGTGGAGAGTACTTAATGGTAGGCAGCGACTTGGCTCTGCCCCTGGTGCTGCTGAAATCCATGGGCGACGGTAACCACTCATCATCAGGTGGGCCGTATGTTCCTCTGCCTACACGGGCAATAAAAAAACAAAAAAGGCACTTAAAAAGATACACATCATTGTAAACTGTTGTACATTTGATAAATATGAAAAAGGTTGTCGTATAGATGTGAAACCGCAGGTGATGCTGTGTCGTCCGGGGCGGTGCGGGCTGGGCCTGTATATATGGCGAGCGGCGCGCGGCGGCCCGTTGTTTCGCAGCGCCCGCGCCTCGCTCGCTACGGATTATGTGTTTGTGCTAGTCAACAGCCGGAGACATGGTGAGCAATATATTCTTTCTTATCTGTACACGCATTCACAACAAAACAATTAGAATACATACAGCTAATTACAAACAAATATTATTCACATTTCAGAATATTTTCTTGGTAACAATTTTCGTTTAAAATTGTACATATTTATAAATTTCCATGGTAAAGTTTATCTTCTATTTGTCTATTGTAACGCGCTTCAAGAAAAGTTTCCCGGATGTGTTTGCAGCTTGTGCTATTAAGTTTAAGCTCCCATTTATAACAAAACGCTGCTTTCAATTCTGACGCTCTCAATGAGATAGTAAAAAGTGCTTTTCCGAGGTTTTCCAAATTTGAAATATTATCATTTGTAATTTTCATTGAGGTTATTGTTTCGGTAATTGAAGTCTTTGTGATTTTAACTGACAATTTTAAATAACAAATAATAAGCTAGATATGATACGAATTTTTTACAATACGACAAAGTAAAAATTTTGTTTAATTGAACAGGAGCTAACTTATTTACTAGGAGCTAGTTATTTACTAGATATTCTTGTCATAATTCTGTACGTAAACTTTAGTACTGTCTAAGGTCTTGGTGAACTTAAGCACTTGTACATTGTTTATTTTACAACGCACTTTGTGACCCAGTGTGTTCCTGGTCACGGATGACCAACACATTTTATTCCAACCAAACAGATAAGAACATATGAAATTTTGATTCCTTCGTTCGCTATAAGCATGTAATGTAACGTAATGTAATGTTCGTCTTATATATTGATTAGTAATAAATGTCTCACCAATTTTTTGGGTAAAAATTTGCTCTGGAATTGCGTGTGTGTGTGTCTGTGTGTGCGTGGAGAGGTTGTCGCGCATGCGCCGTGTGTTGCAAACAGAAGGTCGGCGGACAGGTTGTGGATCCGACACAAATACATATACACATCGACAAATATTGCTTTGTTTATTTATCTAAATTACTAAATTCACGGTAAACTACTTAATGTACCAACAAAAATAAATTTAATAATAAAAAAATCTTATCCGAGTAGTAGTTGGGAGTTTTACGGGTCAGTTTGTATGAGTATTTATGATTATGATATTATACATTATTTTAGAGTATTTCGGCCAAAACCTAGTTATTTTTAAATTCCTTTAAAATACAACTTTCAACTTACCTTATTTCGCAAACTGTTGTAAATTAACAGCTATTGCCTTTACGTTTTTTTTGTATCCTACCTATTGACCTCGAGGGGTCATACTAGATTCACCAACCTAGGGGTGAGCTCACGGGACTCTAACCTAATCAATTTGCTAAAACTAGCCCTAGCAAGAGCAGTGCTTATCAGAATCTATGATACCACCGGATCGGAAGCACGATCCACTGAGAAGATCCGGCGAAAAACTTAGTGGGCTAGTTTTAACAGGTGTCATCATTATTATATCAGCTCTAAAAATTATGATCTTCTCTGAGCTTTCACTCACTCCCCGCTATATCATCTCTGTGGTCCATGTATGAACGACTTGCAGAGTACACCTCAAGTGCATCTGAAATACAAACGAGTAGTGTGACATCCCGCGCCCATGCTTAGAGCCTCACTCACGCACTGCGAGAGAGGGACGATGACAACAACAAAATCTCTAACCATTTAACTCTGATTTTACTGGTGGTAGGACCTCTTCTGAGTCCGCACGGGTAGGTATCACCGCTTATTTCTGCCGTGAAGCAGTAATGCGTTTCGGTTTAAAGGGTGGGCTAGCCGTTGTAACTATACTCAGACCTTAGCATTTATATCTCAAGATGGGTGGCGCATTTACGTTGTAGATGTCTATGGGCTGGTCCACCCATCTAAGCAATAAAAAAAAATCTATTTCGTTTAGTAAAAGCCTACAATTGTAACATTTGAGCGGTGTTCAGTTTCGGAATAGTCTGGGAAGTAAAGCCTGGTTGACTTCTGAAATGTTGGGAGTCTTCCACAGAGCGGAGCCCGAACGAAAACATACATTCGTATCGCGGAGCTCGTGTATCCTTTGCCGTCCTCGAGTCAACGGGGGCACTTTAATTATCTCAATATCATCTGCCCTATGCTCTGCGGAGAGTACGGATTTTTTATAGCAACAAAAAATAAATTCCTTTGTAAATACCATACAGTACAAGTCGTATAATGTAACATTTCGGAGCCTAGTAAATTAACATGTTTATTAACATGACAACTTCCTTCCGAAAATACTAGTTCTAATAAACAACAAACAGCAACAAACAGCAAAACCTGCAGGAAGATGAACATAGCAGAATAAGTAGTAATTAAATAATATACATAAATAGTTCTGTTTACAAGCGCTAAGAATTTAACTAAAAGCTTCAAGTGATTTCATTACACAAGTTTAAAGGTCAACAAAAGGTCACATATACGGTGATCATGAGCATTACTTATTTTGATAAAAAAGAGCTAATTGAATTACAAGCTTTAGATTTTAAACAGAAAAAACATCATTAGTCATTTTTCACAAAGACCGCTAAGTCCAAAATCAACCCAAGCAATTAATCACTGTTGAGTCTTTCTTTCAGTGTCTTGCTTGACTTACTTGTGAAGATAAGTTGACAACCCACCTAGTGGTTAGCGATTACTGGAACTCATAGACAACTTGACAGGAAATCTCAAACGATATGATCATACTCCTCGAGATCATCTCCGCTTAGTCGAACTGGTCTGAATATTGAGTGTGCTGAGTCGGACAAACTCAATCGACTCAGCCGTACTCTTCCATACAGTGGAGCTCATATTAATCATCTTCAATCTACGAAATTGATATAATAATAATATTATTCTCAATGTTATTCTGTGCTACTTTAGCACAGATAGAGTTTTAATAAAAGGATTATTTAACAGAAATCACAAAAAAAAATTTAAAAGTACGTTTTATTTGAAGATTTTTAAAATTTTCTGTTTTTTAAACAATTAATTTTTTTTATTAATTGATGTATTTGCCGACCTCACGTAACCTCCAAGATCCCAAACGCTTGGCAGCCACTTGGCCGGTCACTCTCACCTCTACCAGTGCTGTGTCTCCTCTATATTACAAAACAGGGAAAATTAATAGTATAAAAGACGAATTGGTTATTGTAAGATTCACTTCCTAAGATCTGCACAATATGTTGCATAAACATAGTAGATGTAATGAATGCGTGTAGTAAGTGTTTGAATGTCAGAGTGCGAGCAGTGTGCAGTGCAGACGCCGCCGCGCCGCGCCGCCTCCGTGCCCCGGCGGACTGATGACGTATTGCGGCGTCGCGGGCATGTGCATCCACTCTAACTCACGGCCGGTTGGGGTCAAACGACTACTGAAGCATGTGCGGAATATAACACCAATTCATGACTCATCTTGAGACATGAGGTCTAAGCCTCGGTCGTATTGAAACAAAGACGATACCTTTAAACCGGAAAACGTGTTGTTTTTGCCAGATATAAGTAGGACGGTGCCGTCACCTCCGTCAAAAGTTCACACTCAGTGTTATTGAAAATAATATGAATATTTACATAATTATTTTTAAATTGAGGCGAAGAAGAGTATGCCGTGTATAACGGGTTACAGAATAGGTCATCAACGATGTATCATTAAAGCAGTGGAATTGATTTAATTGACTGACACATGTTATGCAAGAAGCCTTGATGCACGTGCATCGGGAGATGGTAAAAAAAACCGCGGAGAAGGCGGACGAGGGCATTTACGTTGTGATGATTTTGGATTATTTGTAACCGATAAACTCTAGGGTGGGGGTTGAACTCATTCTTCCATTTAAGAGAATGAAAAAGATTATTTTAATCGAGCCGACTCCGCGATCTTGTAGTCGCTCGTTTCGATATCGAGTAGAGGGAACTCGCTCTCGCCCCCGTCAGCTGACGGCCGGAGTCCCACAAGGCTCCTCGCCCTCCCCGTTATTATTCAGTTTGTATATCAATGATATACCCCGGTCTCCGGAGACCCATCTGGCGGTCTTCTCCGACGACACGGCTATCTACTACTTGTGTAGGAAGAAGTTGTTACTGCATCGGTGACTCCAGATCGCAGTGGCCATCATGGGACAGTGGTTCCAGAAGTGGCGCATTGACATCAATCCCACAAAAAGCACAGCGATGCTCATCAAAAGGGGTCGCCCTCCGAATACCACTTCGAGAAGCCCACTCCCTAATAGGCGCGTTAACACCTTCATTAGCCTAATCGCTCTCTTTGGCTAGCCCATACCGTGGGCCTCGAAGGTCAAATATCTAGGCGTCACCCTCGACAGAGGGATGAAATTCCGTCCCCACATCAAAACGGTAGGCAACCTTCATATTAGAACGCCTCTATCCTATGATTTGCAAACTAAGTAAATTGTCCCTTCGTAATAAGGTGACACTCTACAAAATTTGCATAAGCCCCGTCATGACCTATGCAAGAGTAGTGTTTGGTCACGCGGCCCGCACCCACATGAAACCCCTTCAAATCATTCAATCCCGTTTTTGCAGGATAGCCGTCGGAGCACCATGGTTTTTAAGGAACGTGGATCCCCATGATGACCTAGAACTTGACTCAGTCAGTAAGAATCTACAGTCGGCATCATTGCGCCACTTTGAGAATGCGGCACGACATGAAAACCCTCTTGTCGTAACCGCCAGTAATTACATGCCTGATCCTGTGGACCAAATGGTAAACATTCGACGTCACCCTAAACACGTCATTACGGATCGCCCCGATCCATTAACGGTGCTTTAAGGTACCTCAAGGACCGGTCATTGTCCTCTATAGACACAGCCCACTGAGTTTCTCGCTGGATGTTCTCACTGGGTCGCGATTCCGATCCGGTGGTAGATTCTGCAAAGCACTGCCTTTCAGTCACTGACCACTCGTACATAATATAGAGCTTCAAACCATACATTTTTTACAATTTTACTACAATTTTTACGGAATGAATGTTGTATGTGCCCGATCATAATGATTGCATTACCGTGATTAGTGAATGACGGCTGATTTGCATCAACAACCTGATTGTGACCGAACGCTTCATTCAATTGACCGTTACCGCGGAATCTGCGTAGCGTGCTCTTCGACTGTAATTAAACCAGATAACGAATACGTGTTGATTCGTTTGATAGTACCCTTGCCCTTGGTCGTCAAAATCGTGGTTGCTGTACCGTAGGATTACAACATTTCCGCATATTCTTGGTAATTCCATAGCAGAGCCCGTCTCTCAGATTCCGCACCGGGTCACGCGTCTGACAGTAGATCGTTGTTACCGTATAGTCTCTCATACAGATTCATCTGAGATTGTATCTAGTCAACTGACGCCACTATAGCGGGGCCTAAATACCAAAGACACACCGTCACGAACCGTTGGTGTCGAAGGGCGACTAAGGGATTCACAAGACAATGCGTACCAGCGTTGACCGAGCATTATACCAGACATGTAAGTGCGGGCGGGTAGGGCGTGCTGTGAGTCCGCGCGAGGAGGTGCCGCAACCTGTCTATTTCTCCGGTGAGGCAGCAATGCGTTCCGGTGTGAAGGGTGAGATGGCCATTATACTATAGACTTCGACTACAGACACTTCAGGTCTCAGGGCAGGTTGCGGCATTAACACTGAGGTGTACGGGCCCCGGTAACCACTTCACCCCGTGAGCCGTGAGCGTGAGCGCGATTACTCTTTAAAACAATAAAAGGCAAAAAAAAGACACGAAGACAAGGCAGTTAATAACTCTCGCTTGAACATAAAAAACTCAAAAACCGCGACCGAAAAAATTATACTAATATATAATTGAGTCAGAATGAGAACCAACTACCGTCGCGCTGTATTGGACGTTTATACATACAGAAAAAGCTCCATAGTCACGCTTCCTGCGTTCGCGTTTTAACTATTCGCGGATTTAAAAAAATGCGATCCAATTCCTATATTTGCGGCTGAAGATTTATTTATTCGCGGACTTAATCGATACATCCGTACATATATACATATTGATAAAAAAAATCCACCATGTAGGCGTCCACACGGACCCTGTAGGTAGCGGCCTCCCCCCGGTGAAGGTCAAGGGGCGACCTGAGGGGGTGAGGCCGCGCGGCGCGCTACCAGCATTCTAGCGCGCTGCCGTGGAGTGAATAGAGCGACCGGTTGACGGTGTATTGCGTCCCGACCCGGCAGGCTGGTTCTGGTCCAGCGGGGTATTTCGGGACACCAGCGGCACCGTCTGGGCGGCCCGACGGGCTGCCGTACCGAGACGGCCGACGTTTCAGAGCCTTCGATTCGCCTCGAAGGCTCCGTCGGCTGGGCGTCCTTGGGGTGAGCCGCGCCGTCTGGTTGTAGTGTTGACCGCGGTAGCCCCCCTACCTCATCCGGGTTCTGACCTCGGAGGGGATCGGACGTCGGGTGTAAGAGTGCAGGGGAGTCGTTTAGTGGGTGGGTCCTAAAATCCTTGGGCCCGCGGTCTGCTCACAACACCATGCAGATCGTTGAGTCTCACATACCCCGCGCGCCCCTTTTGCGCGGGGAACTCGTAGGAGGTTCGGCCCTCTACCCGAAAAAAAAAAAACAAAAAAAGGCGTCCACACGGATCTCCTTTGTAAACGCGCTTTTCATTATTTGCGGCATTTTCACGGAACATATGCCCCGCGTATAAAGAGCTTTTACTATGTACTATTACTCAAACGATAAGCATGTCCAGAACATAATTAGTCTAGTATATTAATATTAGTGTTAATGTTGATGCACATCCAGACTATTGGTTGCTCTACAATATTTCACAAAAGCTTTATAAACTTGTTTCCAAACCCAAAATAATAAATAATTACATCGTGACGCTATGTAAGGTTTCTTTTTTGTACGTACATGCTTGTCTAAAACTTTAGTTAGCTTATTATGCCGTCTTTTAGGATCTGCTAGTTGTCTCTATCTACAATTTATATTTGCATATTATTGGAAACAATTAATATTGTGTAACTAAATTCTTAAGGTCTAATCAAAGATAGGCTTAAATAGTGAAATACGAGTAAAACATATTTAAACGTAGTTTTAGGTATTATTTAAAGAAGAGTGAATTATTCATGCTGTGGCGCAAGTGAGGCAGCGCGCTCTGCCGAGTTATGAAACTGTACCCGTGTGTGCACATGTATGTACATATGTACCTGTGTATATGTGTGCACATGTGTGTGGCTGGCAGCGAGTGACGGCTGACGACGCACTTGGTACAGACACGCTCGTGTACTCAAACTGACGTAACGATTACCCAGTTGATTGATGTAATGTGTGTAATTAAACAACATTAGTGATGTACACAAAAAGTCCCTGCCGCTCCCGTTGTGACCGCGGGCTGACCTCCCCCTCACCTGCTCAAACTATCTGCGATTTTTAAGTTTTTAAGTTACTCTTCTTGTAAATGTTTGATTGAAATGATTACAATCGCCCAAGGTTGTGACGCCATTTTCAGTGACATTTCAGTAACGAATCATCGGGCGAGGTCGCTGTAAACTAAGCGCAGCATTAATCTTTATGAAACGCTACAAATCCTGCCTTTTATAGCCCTTGTGAACTTTAGTGTTTCGCCACTGACCCGCAGCGAATACTTAAAGATAAGTCACTCATTGATGAGTTCTTGTGCAATACCGTGTTGCCAAACTTCGTCGAAACTTGGAGATTACGAGGTCAGCCTTCGGCGGACGCGCCGCGCGGTCAGCAGAGGCAGCGCCCTTCAAACTATAACTTTTATGATTTTTTGGGTCACAATGAAGCCGCCGGACTTCCGTCTACACTTCGGTAGAATACATCTGCATTTTATTTGAGGTACTTTTAAATGTAGGTATGACTTTACGACAGTTTCATTCAACGCTTGAAATGTATTATTATATCAGTTGTTATCTTAAAATAATTCCGCCCGATATTTGGAGGACAAGGTTAGTTAAGGAGGTTAAGAAGTCTTACAATAAGCACATCCTTATTATGAAATATCAGATAAAGTTTAGGGTTTGTTGATCGGTACAACAAATACGGTGTAGGTGGTCGTGTCTCTCCCAGCCGCCTAGCCGGATGTCGCCGCCCGTCGCGGCGTCGCGTCTCGGCACTACTCGTATATATCGACCGAGACTAACGCGCGCGTCATTATCACGATTTCCTTCAACAATTTTCGATGATTTGATTTAACTGCATTAATAGTTGATAATTGATTCCTGTGAGTGTTAAATTTCTTGGATAAGCTACAAAATATATGCGTGCAAAATATTTTAGACTTTTCCTTAATCGCACATTCAATGACTCCAATGTTTGGGCGACAAAGATTGTTTTAACTGAAATAAACTAATTCCCTGCTCATAAACAGTTAAATGGCGCGGTGGCTCTATGGCTATATTATTATGTAGTAAGGAGCCTAGCGCACTTCATCACAATTTTTAGATTTAAATTTTAAGAAAAATAAAAATGTAATTGTTTCCCTCATCCTACTTTATTTTCATTTTTAAGTAAATTTCGTAATCAATCAATCAACTCGTCAAAACATCGATTGATGTTCCGAGTCAACGAGTCCTGCGGATGCAATCCTGCAGTCGTCATGGCCAAAAGAATAAGACGCGCGTCGGCGAACAGCTCATACCGAGGGGCGCGAACGGCACCGCGGCACCGCGGATCGGGCTACTTCTATAACGTATTGTAAACACGCACTCTCACGTACCGGCTTGTAGCGGGTGGCGGCATTGACGACGTGATGTCTATGAACTCCGACAACACCTTATCACTAAGAGAGCCGGGAGCTCGCTCACCTCTTAAAAAAGATAAATATTTCTAGCCTTGACAATGACATTTCCATTTTTGTGATATGGTTTTAATTGTCTACAATCTGAGACATGAGTTACATAGCTTGTTAAATGTTTAGTTTTTATTGAAAAGTTTCCGCTATTCCAGTAGAAGAGCGGAGTTGTTCGGGACGTGACGTGACGGGGCGTGACGCGCCGCGGTCGACACGTCGCGTCGCGTCGCCGGGACGTTGTTACACTACCACGACTACGAGCATGTTAACCCGTTGTACTCCGAACGATTCTGCACGTTAGCTAGGACGGCAGTTAGTCAGTGCCACTTTATGGCAGAAACGAACATTGGCAGACCCTTATATTATTTCTTATAATTTTAGAACTAAGTAATGTATCATAATGGTATTGGATTTGTATGAATTGGTTGAAAGCACGCCTCTCACGTTCTCGTCTGACACAAAACCTGTTGACATTTCGTATTCTTCCATACATATCTTAGTAATTTTACGATTGTTTGATTTGATTTCTTGTGCCACTTCAATACAAAACTCCAACGTGCATGTCTCAAAAAGTTGTGCTGAACTAATTCAATTCCCAGTAATCAGTAAAAATACATAAACGTCCTCTGGGAGGGGATAGCGGAGTGCAAATGCTTAATGTTGTGAATAACGCTTCATTTTAAATTTTTCATAAAATCTCGGACGTAAAGCAATATATTTATTTGAAACAGTTTTTAATCGTAATTTATTCAATATATCTATTAAAATCGACAAGTAGCGTGGTTACTAATACATCGGTGCTCGGAAATTGTCTGCTAATATTGGAAAGATTATATTTAGATAATTTATCACTTTAAAACCAGTTCCACGGAATTAACGTGAAACAATGCCGCGATCTGTTCAAGATAAAAAACAAGGAATTTTAAAATATTTTATGACTGAACGTTTATGTTTTATTATTATTATAGTACATTTATTAAAATATTATTAAATTTAAATATTTTAAAAAAAGATTAAGATTTTTAACAACACTACATAAAAAAATGGAATACGTAGAGCGCTACACTAACCTTGGTAAAAAAATCCTTTAGAAAAAACCGAAACACAGAGGAGGAAAACAGGAGAATAGCTGTTGAGAAAGTTCTGGGCACAATAAGAGATTCTCAAATCGCAATTACCGTTTAAGTTGAAAAGGATAATTTTAGATACAACAATTTAACCCTGTCTAAGATAGAGAGATAGAGTTAGAAACATAAAAATTCGGAAAATAACTAAGGTAAAAGATGCTCTACACCTCTCTCAAAGTCTCAAATGGAGAAGGGCTCGTCATGTTGGGAGATACGGTGCCAATCGATGGACAATTAACATCACAAAATGGAAAGGACCGCAGGGCGTGAGAGAATTAAACACCTTCACACCTTACTCTCTGGTTCAGTAATGTACTGGGTATATATGGGCGTGTATATTATATTGAATATACTGAATGTATGGTGCGCACGTTCGTGTTCTGTGCACAGCTGTCAACGTCAGGTATTAATGTACGTATTAATTGATGTAACGAGTGGCTTCGTATTTGGACATTGTCGCTAACGATCAACATTTCATAGTTTGTCATAGTCATCGTTCTGTTTGTGTGTATGTGCAACAACAAGCCTCATAGACACAACCCACTGAGTTTCTCGCCGGATCTTCTCAGTGGGTCGTGTTTCCGATCCGGTGGTAGATTCTGCGAAGCACTGCTCTTGCTAGGGCCATGTTAGCTACACTTCCGGTTTGAGCCCTGTGAGCTCACCTACATGTTAGGATGAAGCTGAAATAGCCTCCCAAGGCTATCAGCATAGGTAGAAAAAAAATACAACAAGGCTCATTTGATCAGAGAGACTGTACTTACACATAGACGGCCTGTTCCCTTGGTTGTTGGCTGGACAACGTTACGACGCATTTCGTAATTTTATCGTACTTATATATTTTTTGCATTGAAATTAAACTTTAATGTTGATGAAATTTTGAATTATTTTTAAACAAGACGAAATCTAAAATTATGACTGCGGCGGTAGCATCATAGGATACAAGATAGTTGACAGTTGCCTGAATCTCGTTTGCGACATGTTCTAGTTAAGCCTTCATACAAACCCTATGAGGGAAGATCTTGGTCTTATACTCCCAAAACTATCGCATTTAAACTAAAGTAACATAATAATGTAAGCGGTATTATAATGTTGAACACAACGGTATTATTATAAAATAATATAATACGTATGGTCGTGACAAACAATAAATAATACACTAAAAACATACAGCGCTTGTGTGTGATACACAGGGAGGGGATGGTGTGTGATTGGATCCAATGCCGTATGCAAATGAAGACAAAAAATAGAATCTCAATTATACGAGCGACGTCTCCGAAACAAACGTCACGGATAAGCTACACATTTTATTACTACAAAATATAAAAGACAATGTATTTCGCATTTGAACAATAAACGACCAGTCCGTTGAGATGTTTCGATGTCACATACTAAATGGCAACACATTCACATAGCAAAAATTATCATCGTAACAGTACATATAATATGACCAGTACCTAGTTCATGGACCACAGAGTGACACGAGCTGATCTTAATCCCGGGACAACGCAACGTATTTCATTCTTTCTGAATAACAAGTTTATCGTTAGTGGAACCCTGGGGCACGTCTAGTGAGTAATAAAATTGAACTCTGAGAATATTTTAATTTGCATAATGAGTGGTAGGGCGAGTCAGCACGGATAGGTGCTGCCTGTTTTTGGGTGAACCAGCTACGGTTGTCCTAATACAGTTGAAGTTTCATGTCTCAGGTTGTAATTGTATAACATGGGAGTCGCGTCGGGGCGCGGGCGGCGCCGGGTGACCGGTGTTGGCTAATGTTGAAGTGAGGGGTCACGTACACCGCGACACGACCCGTCCTGCCCTCGTCGATACTCGCTATCGATATAATCTGACTTTTAAATGTTTATTTAATATATGATTACGTCATGGCTAACATCAAGATGCCGACCGTCGACGTGTTTCTGCTGTGCGTGATTTTAATCTCTGTTTATTCATTTCGCTCGTTTAATGCTTATGATAGGCGATTTATTGAAGTTATTCCTATTAGCTATTGAATGCCTTCGGTGTCCCTGAGCCGGGGAGTATATTTGTTTACTGAATTCAAGTTTAACAACGTCTGATCGTGAACTCGTGGTTGCACTTTTATATTTTTAATAGTTATTGGTACAATTCAGCGTTTACGTTCATTCGGAACAATGTGCAATATTCGCCTGACCTTACCCCTTACGTAACTATGTTATTATTAGTTGAGGTATAAAAATAACTACAATGATATTACAAGGAATAAAAATAATCATAAAATACATTATATAATATACAAACGTGACCTTTAAAGCTAGGCGTAGGCTTTTAAAGCCACATCCACACGTAAACTACACCAGTAAGGGTGTAAGTGTAGTCCTTGCCGAGGGGTTACTACGATAGCCTCTGGTTCTTAACTTTGTTTTTATGAACACTTTTTCCGGATAACATCAGCACTCATGATCCTTTATTATAGAGCAATCCTTTCCTTGCCAGTCAGTCCTATTCCTAATTCCACGCGGCACGGTTGCCGTCATTCTCATTATAATTATTTGTCATTTTATTTTATCACTAAGATATTCTTTTTTAAAGATCTTGTCTAAATTTCGTATAACAGCATGCACATTATTATAGTATAGTAGGTAGATGGGTAAGTAGGTAGATACTGAATAAGCCTTTGATTCCATGACACCAAACAAATCGGAACAGTTTTCTGACACATGGAGTCCGTCGAAGCCGGATCTTACAGCGCTCGAACGAATACCGGAGCAAGGCCGCAGGATCCGAACAAGGCAGATCCACAAATGTCAAGGCCAGTGCGGAGATATTCTATGATTTATGTTTAATGACCGAGCTAGATCCCCGCGACGGACATTAACTATCGAACAAATTATATCTTCAGAATTACTTTTGGATGTTTTTTAAGTAAAACCTGTTTCTGTACTTGGTGCTGGTGTGTCCTAAGCTCTGTGGAATCAATCTAGTGAGTTACAATCTACAAGAACTTCGGTTATATTTATTACATTCGTCGAATACAAATTTGTTCAGGAGCAGTCGTGGCGCAGGTCGACACGTCGTGAGAATCTTTCAGATTCTGTCGGTAAGCTTCACAATTGGTACACAATAATTAATTTGTCCCAGCTAGTCGCGCGACTAAATCAATAACAGAGTTTGAGGTTAGTTATTAAATCTGATCTGAAGTACTCGTGGCCTAAAGGTGTTCAAATTCCGCAAGCAAGTACTAGTTCCCAAGACGAACTCAGCTCACGTTTACGAAGGAATAGCATCGTGTAATAAAAATTAAAAAGACGCAAATTATAATTAGCTCAATCAATGGTGGTAGCAAGAATGGCGGCAGTAGCACCGGCTAGAAGGGCGGGACGCTCGTTATACCATACCTACAATTGAGACTTAGTACTCAGGACTCAAGTTCGGTGATGGCATTCACGTTTTGATGTCTTAAACCCCAGTAACCATTTCAGGAATGGTGGGCCATTGAATCGTTCGTCTGCCCATCCATGCTAAATTAATAATTAAGCTTTAAGATTAAAGCTCTATGCTTTAAGTTTAAGTCACAAAAGTGTCGCTTTTGTCACGTTTTCTTTTTGAATTCTGTGTACGCTATAATATAGTGCTTGGTACCAGTCATATTAAGATGCTACGCTGTGCTATTCGATGCGATAAACGACAACGTACAAAATTATATTTCTCATTTAAATCTCAGTAGTCGTCGTAGCCTAAAGGATAAGACGTCCGGTGCATTCGTGTTGAGCGATGCACCGGTGTTCGACCGCCGCAGGCGGGTACCAATTTTTCTAATGAAATACGTACTCAACAAATGTTCATGAATAACATCGTGTAATGAAAATGAAACCCGCAAAATTATAATTTGCGTAATTACTGGTGGTAGGACCTCTTGTGAGTCCGCACGGGTAGGTACCACCACCCTGCCTATTTCTGCCGTGAAGCAGTAATGCGTTTCGGTTTGAAGGGTGGGGCAGCCGTTGTAACTATACTTGAGACCTTAGAACTTGTATCTCAAGGTGGGTGGCGCATTTACGTTGTGGATGTCTATGGGCTCCGGTAACCACTTAACACCAGGTGGGCTGTGAGCTCGTCCACCCATCTAAGCAATAAAAAATAAAAAAAAATAAAACAAAGTCGTTCTGATACATTCACAAAACATCACCTGTAATTATTTGATCATTTACAGATTCCCATAATTATAACACAAAGCAAATATCTTATTCAGGTAATTCCTTAGGAAATTTCAATACATCGTATTCCTTGACGTAGGGCACTCTCCTCAGGGGGGGGCTCCTATCAAAATTAATAAATAAATATTATCTTCAAGTCTTGAAAACATTCTTAATTGCGAAAGACAGAGTCGGAGAGACGTGTGCTATACGTATTATAAGCCAATTATACCATGCCTGTCGCGGGACAGGTCAGGTTAATGTGGCCCATAGACATCATGCAGTTAAAGCCGTTGACTCTTTATATAAGTCGTGCTCTCAGTTGTATTATATAGAAAATATGGCATGTCGTTGACTGCTTTGAATTATGTAGATCATGATTTCAGTAAACAAGTCTGTGGCGAGTGGCATGATGGCAGCCCGGACGTACACAGAACATAAAGCATGTTGACATCTGTTTTAAAAACTGAATGACAATAGTTCAGTTACGTACGTACAATGTTTTCGAAATGGACAAGGTCGAAGAAATGTGCAAGTATTGCGTGACTCCGCGCGCTTGTGTTGCGTAAGAGAGCGCCGAGACGAATCCGTGCCGCGGCTGTCGGTCTCGTGAACGACGCGACACCGACGCGACACCGACGCGACACCGACACGACACCGACACGATACCGACACGACACAGACACTACTTGTAGTTTCATTTGTATTCATGACAACATGATAACTTTATACTACAGATAACATTCTTCACATGTGTCAACACGAGGTACTACATATGTACATAGTTATAGTGAGCACTCGTGACCTTCTCGGAAGTGCTAACAATACCTGACCCCGACGCTCAACATAATATCAAATTGCTTAGGTTCGCCACGCGTTTCATTTCTCGATCTAATATTTGTGTTGACGCAGCGGCGACCCTCTAGAGCGCCACTCGTCGATTATAAAACAATTATCAATTACTTATATACAACTTGTTTAAGTACCTAGACAATATTGTGTTACGGAGCTGTGTCCACGCACAATACAAAATGAGGAATATTGTGCAAACGAAATTAATCAATTGAAAATCGAATGTAGGCGTTTCTGACCGTGAGACAACTTTACAGGACAATAAACTTTAATAAATTTGAACAGGGAAAACATAATTGGAATTCAAAAAACATCGAATTGTTTATACTAATACCAAATAATCTATATCTATATATATACTTATATAATATATAAATGAATTGCTGTACTTTAGTCTCGTTAAAACTCGAGAACGGCTGGACCGATTTGGCTAATTTTGGTCTTGAATTATTTGTGGAAGTCCAGAGAAGGTTTAAAAGCCTCAGGTTGCTGAGGATTCTAATCTCATCTATTTGTATTATCCATACTAATATTATAAAGCTGAAGAGTCTTGTTTGTTTGTTTGAACGCGCTAATCTCAGGATCTACTGGTCCGATTTGAAAAATTATTTCAGTGTTAGATAGCCCATTTATTGAAAAGTAAACAATTTCACGCGGTCGAACTCGCGGACAAAGCCTAGTGCATTATATAAAATGCACGGGTGAACGATCTCACGACCCATCTGGTGTTAAGTGGTTATTTGAACCTATGGACATCGTAATGTGAGTGCCGCCATCCCCCTTGAGAGCCGAGACCCGTGCAGCGTGTGTGCGGTGTGAGGGTAGTCGCGGCCCTCTAGTTCGATCATCTCGAAGACGCTCCGAGCGGCGCGCGACCGGAGTACCTTGAGCCGCGCCTCCACAAAACGTAACTGTTTTATTAATAACGTATTATCAAACATCGCGTGTACGTGAGCTGTACACACAAGCACCAGGTGGGATAATTATCTAATTATTTAAATATTTATAATCCAAAGCGACCAAATCATTACATTGTAATATTAAAATGTTATTATTAGTGCGACTGACGGCTCTGGCCTGTGGCTGAATAGGGACGACGGCGCGGCGCCCAGGTCGTATCTATGGATTTCAATAAGCACACTAGGAGAGCCGTGATATCATAATCGGACAATAATAATAATAATAATATGCAAAACCAAAATTAAAATGATACTTTAAAAATTTTAATTTTATCGACACGTCTACTAAATATTAATAGCAATTTTGATGTGATATAACAATGAATACTGAGATAATTGTAATGAAAAGAGAGTAGAAATTCTCTTTATACAATATAAAGAAAGAAACTAGTTCAGATATCATGATATATGTGGGATTTCTTATCACAGATATTTCATTAGCTAAATTTATTGAATTACAAGGAACGAACGTTGACCTTGACCTGCATTTTATATGTTAATGTCTTATGCATAAAAACCTACGCACTACGCACGGTGGCGTTATTATAAAAAAAAACTTACAAGCTATAAAGAAATATTCCACCTAACAGATATGTGGCCTAATGGACAACAGGCGTGGATTCTTATCAATTTTACTTAGAGTGTTCGAAATTATTATTTAAAAGATGGGGTTTATCGAGCTGAAAACTGCAATTAGCGTTCCATTGAAATGAGCCGCCCAAAAAGAAATATCTTAAACTAAAAATATATAATATAAATATCAGGACTGGACTGTCGTCGAGTGTGTGAAAAGAAAACTCTCTTTTGAATGAAACTACTAATTACCACTATGTTTACGTGATTTAAATAGCTGACAGTGTAACTACGTTCCGACTTGTAATAAATACCCTATCCTAATACAAACAGGCCAAGACTTACTTACTATGTCCTCCCCCCTGTTTGCATCAATTTTATTTTTCTTTGCTTGTTTATTAACTATTGAAGGGCTTTAGTGTAATTCTCAATATAATGGGGTTTAAAGTATGAAATTACCATTTTATTGTAACAGGTACTTCGAACTGACATAAAACCTTTATGGTTTGAGATTTTTGAGTGAAACTTTTTTCAAATGGTACCTATGAGGTTCTTCTTTCAAAAAATGTGCAACATTTGATTATCGACTTTCAGTTGGTTTTTTTATTCAGCTAAGACAAGAAAGATGGATACTTCGAAAATTCGAGTGTTTTTTGAATACGAGTTCCAATGCGGAACTAACGCTGCAGAAACAGCTAGAAATATCAATGTTGCGTTTGGAGAGGGGACTGCTAATGAACGCACCGTGCAATTGTGGCTTAAACGTTTTCATGATGGAAATTTTTATTTGAAGAACGAACCACCTGGAAGACCTCTCACATATGTGAATAACAATGAATTGAAAGAGATGGTGGAAGCCGATCCGAGCCAAACTACCCAGGAATTAGCGGCATGATTCAACGTTACCTTACCAATAATATTGCCTCATTTGCGTCAGATCACCAAATTAAAAAAATATAAAAAATGAGTACCTCATGATTTGACTGATCTGCAGAAAAAAAACGCGTGTTGAAACTTGTGTTGCCTTGTTAAATCGATACAGAAATGAAAGAATATTGGATGGAATTGTGACATGTGATGATAAGTGGATTCTTTACACCTAATAACCTTAAGCGAAAAATGCAATGTTCAAGCGTCGCAACAGTGTCCCAACGCAAAGCTTACCAATAAAAAGGTAATGGTAACTGTTTGGTGGTCTCAGCATGGTATTATTCACTATAGCTTTCTCCGATCTCGTCAAGCAACGCCAGATGTCTACTGTACCAAACTCCGAACAATGATAGCAAAACTTGCAATGAAACAGCCCCGACTCATGAATCGATCTTTACCATTATTACTCCATGATAACACGAGACCTCATACAGCACGAGAAACCCTTTTAACTCTACAGGAACTGCAATTAGAAGCCATTCGTCACCCTCCGTATTCGCCAGACCTTGTTCCAACGGACTACCATTTTTTTCGTGATTTGGACAATTGTCTAAGTGATTAAAAGTTTTCTTCCCAGGAAGTAGTACGTACAACACACACAGCTTGTACAATCTAGATCACTAGAGTTCTATCGCAAAGGCATAAATTACCTTCCTATTAGATGGCAGCAATGTATAAATAATAATGGTAGATATTTTGATTAAATAAATATGTTAAACTAGCTGACCCGGCAGACTTTGTAGTGCCTCAATCGATAAATAAAAGACGTAAAAGGAATCCGTCCGACGGGGACACAACAAATGGAAAACAAAATTGTCATTTTCATTTAATTCCGAGCATTTTCATATTTATTTACCTTTTAAACCTTCTCTGGACTTCCACAAATAATTTAAGACCAAATCGGTCGAGCCGTTATCGAGTTTTAGCGAGACTAACGAACAGCAATTCATTTTTATATACCTAGTCTTGCCATAAATACTGAGATAAAGGAAAAAAAAATTCTATTGTAAATAACATTTATTAATTTTACAGTGTGTTAGTTTAATACATAAATATAAAACAATTTAAAGTATAAAAAGCTTATTCGAAGTGGTCTCAATTGGCTGCAATACAGTCCTTTAAACGTTGAGGCCAGTTATCAATAGAAACACGCACTCTTTCCATGGGAGAAATTGTCACTGCCAATCGTACGGATTGTCTTAGGGACTCCAAATTACCATGGTGTTTAGAGCAAGCCATACTCTCTAAAACTGACCATAAATAATAATCCAGCGGATTAAGATCGGGACTAGACGACGGCCAGTCTTCAGCTCTGATGAAGTCCGAAACGTTCGTTTCCAACCAAGACTGCTTAGACCGAGCTTTATGACCTGGCGTCGAGTCTTGCTGGAAGGACCATTCTTGATTATTGAACATGGTGTTGTTAGGAGGCTTCACTACCTTCTCAAGAATGGTATCTTGATACACTTGTGCCGATGTTTTGATACCTTTTTCACAAAAGTATGGCTCAGTCACTCCTTCATAGCTAATACCCCATCAAACCATCACTGAAATCGGATAGTGCCACGTTGCACTCTGTCGACTAATTGGGAAGCTTCCTTAGAGCTTTGAGCATAAATACGGTCATTTTGTTTGTAAAAATGTTGCTCAATTGTAAAAATATTCTCATCCGTAAACAAAATTTTTCTATGACCTCCCTTTGCGTACCGCTTCAGTAGTTGTTTCGATTTTACCACCCTATTCTCTTTTAAATTATCAGTTAAGAAATAACCAGTACGTCTCTTTTGGCTGCAAGTCCTAGGTCATCTTTTAAAATACGCGATATGGTTCTAGGTGCTATCTTCATCTCCCGAGATAAAATCTTTTGCTTTCGGACAGGATTTCTTCGAATTCTTCCCCTTACTGCTTTGACCACCTTTTTCGTACGAACACTACGTGGACGGTCAGATCTTTTTCTGTCACAAACAGAGGAACTCATTGCACCTATTAATAGCCCGGTACACAAACATTTTACTAATACCACGTGTATAGAGAGTTTTAAAAATTGCATTTGGCTCCATACCTACTTTGTGTAATGCAATCACAGTGATTCGGTTCTCTTTATCACCCCACTTCATTTTAATATCGCAAAATATTGTACAATGTATTGGCGCCAAAATGAGAAAACTCAATGAGCAATCATATAAAAATGACAGATTTCAAATTCAAATGTAATATTTTGTTTATTTTTAATTGTAATAGTATTTATGGCCAGACTTAGAATATAAATATATAGATGATATATAGAAAATGTGGTTTTTTCGTTTCTTCGAAATGACAATGTATTAATTGTGTATGTCAGACAGTTGAAACTGATCAAGTTGATAGAAAAAGTGATGTACTGGGGACCGAGTCGTGTGAGTCCTGCGTGTCCCGCGGCCGGCTCCCGGACGCACACTCCGCCGGACAGTGCAAGCTCTCATTGTAATATTGTTGTTGTTTATTTCAGAGGCTGTCACTGCACCTTGCAGTGGTGCTCCTCGCAGTGTACCACACCTGTAAGGCAGACCGGCTGGAACGTGCCATCTATCCTAACTCGAACCAGAACTATGCCGTCGTAGGCGCGCCCATAGTCGCCAATCTCGACGAGGACGGCTACTTCTATCCTAAGCCGGACATTCCGTTCCCACCGCCGCCTCCGCCACCACCAAGAACTCCACCGCCACCACCACCGCCGCCGCCACCACCACCAAGAACTCCACCGCCACCACCACCGCCGCCTCCGCCACCACCAAGAACTCCACCACCTCCACCACCAAGAACACCTCCTCCTCCCCCGCCACCACCACCACGGACTCCTCCACCAACTTCTCCACCTTCACCTCCAAAAACGACCGGTTATGTGTATGATACTCCTCGCATACCTTTTGTTATACCAACTACAAGAAGGCCTCCACCTCCGCCACCATCGAGACCGCCATCCCCTCCACCTCCACCATACGTACCACCTTCTACAACTAGGTATGTAAATTATTTAATCATTTTTTTTAACATAACGCTTCTCCCCCACCACTTTAACGCCAGTGTAGTAAGGATCCACAGCGGCGGCCATAGGACTAAGCAGTGATGTTCAAGTAGCTCATAGCTAGGTAGCTAGCTAGTTTGTCTTGGATGCTTCAATAAACTTAAACAGAAGATAATAGGGGGTATAAGAATTTAGATTTGGTGCCCTCGCCCCGCAAAGCACGAGTTAACGTAAACGGAAAGTGACAATCGAGAGGCGTTCATATACCGTGCCCAATGGACTGCTTGCGAATATACACTGTCACCCATACAATTATGCAACGCTATGAATTCCAACTGATGTACGATTTTTGATGACAATAATAAGCATGACAAAAACATTTGAATGCACGAAAACTGCATTATAAGCCTACCTTACCAACCCTTAAATAGTTTAACATCTTAAGCCTTCGTCAAACAGAACGCGTACTTAGCGCCGCGTACTTAACGTCGCGCTCTTCAAATTGACTAGATGAGTCTAACGCTCCTTGACGCAACGCATTCGCCAAATCATAGTGCCTTTCGATAGCAGTGTGAAAATTTAAAAATATTAAGAAATCGAGTGATTCAGATGTGGCATTGTATAAGCATGGGTATTTTCTAACTATTAATATCATTTTTTCGGGCATTATCTAGTATTTTAATACACATTCACTCAGACGCTAAAATAAAATTTGTAAATAATTACAACGGCTGACGTCAAAGCGTCGTAACGCCGCGACAGAGCGCTGCGTACTTATAGCGCTGGGGCTCTGTTTGACGGTATGTTACCATAGTAGTACAACACATCTCGGCGTCATAGCGTTCTGTTTGACGAAGGCTAGTTAAATATGTTATAATTATTATTTGATAATAACAGAAGGCCACCACCTCCCACAACCAAACCTTCTACAACCTTGGCGCCTCGAGTACCCTCTACGACCGGGTATTATTACACTACACCACGCGTACCATTCTACTCTACAACAAGTAGACGACCGCCGCCACCACCACCGCCGCCGCCTCCGACCAGGCGGCCGCCACCGCCACCTCCGCCTCCGACCAGGCCACCACCACCACCACCACCACCACCACCGCCGCCGCCTCCGACCAGGCGGCCGCCACCGCCACCTCCGCCTCCGACCAGGCCACCACCACCACCGCCTCCACCGCCAACCAGGCCGCCGCCACCACCTACCACCAGGTAATAATACAAAAGTAAAATGTATATTATTTGAATGGAGTTCCTGATCACACATGCTCTGCTTATGTGCTGAGGGGCTAGACTGAAAAAAGTACAGCAATGGCAAGCGACACCAAAAACCGACATCTTATTGCAGTGATTTTAGGGCACTTCGCGATCACCTTTTTTCGGCCCAGTGCCAAACTTAGATATCTTTGCGCCTACAATAAATAGGACTGGATGGTCCGGAGATATTGGGAGCGGGGACCGCTAAAAAAAGGTCCAGGAATGCTATTTAAGGATCTAACCACTAACCACTCTTCTGCAATCTCGCTCATGCGTCCGATCCCCTTCAAACACAGAAACCGACTGGAGTAAGAGTGTTACCGCGGTCAACATTACAACCGGTGAGCGCAGCTCACCCCAAGAACACCCGGTCGACAAAGCCGTTGAAGTGAATCGAAGGCTCTATAACACGTCGGCCGTTTCGGTACGCAAGCCTGTCAGGCCGCCCTGGGAGTGCCGCTAGTGTCCTGGGATATCCCGCTGGATCCCGGTGCGGAAAAAGCACAGCTTTCCCTTTCTCGTTCCGTCGCCTCCTTCTGCATGAAGATGGTGCACTCGCAGTGGTTGGGCATTGCTATCCAGGGCGCGTTCTCTCCTGCGACAGCGAGCAGGATGGCGTGCTGCTCCACCTAGGTAATGCAGCGCGCAAGCATATGCTCCGCGGTGTTCTCCTCGTCGCAGTTTTCGTAGTGGTGGAACTGCGCAGTCAGTTTCTCTCTCGGCGACTTAATTTAGGTGCCGGCTGAAACAGTCTGCTAAGGACCTGCGTCAGTCGGAAGGTGAAGCAGCCTCGGTCGCAGCCCACCCAGTCCGTGAGGGTCGGGCAGACCGCCTCAACAACCCAAAAGCCGACCGATGGGTTCGCGAGACGACGGAGCTCAGGCCTCCAGCACGGAACGCCGAGATTAGAGCCTCTGTACTAGAATTATTCCTTCGCCAGGACGCCGGTAACGTGGAGCGGAGGTCGCTACGCCCACCGCCTCGAAGGAGAATTTCTCAAGTACCTAGGGCACTGAAAAGTTTTTTACCGATTCAGCTTGCCGTAAATTTAGAGAATATAAAAAATATTTTATATTGTGACGGCGCGACTGATGACGGCGCGGCTGGCCCCATGTTGTTGTTAATAATGATGACGTCGGCGGCGCTGACGTCATTCTTGTCACTGCTTTCCTTGATTCCATTGTCATTGATTCCCAAAGGGGTGTAATATGAGTTCGAGAAAACTTAATTAGAACTTTTTTCGGAATATAGATGTAATATAAATATATTATTTCGTAAACAAATAATAATAATACATTTTAACAACTTTGTAATTTTTTCAGACCACCTCCACCGCCTCCCACTACGAGAGCACCAACCTACAGCACATTAATCGACAACTACAGAACGACCGGGTATTCATATCCGACGCCCCCTATTACCTTCACTTATCCCACTAGACCTCCTCCACCTCCACCAACTACCAGACGTCCACCACCCCCTCCACCTCCACCCCCTACTAGGCCACCACCACCACCACCACCGCCACCGACTTATTTACCACCAGTAACTAGACAGCCACCTCCTCCTCCACCACCAACTTATCTCCCACCCACAACTAGACGTCCTCCTCCGCCACTGCCCCCGCTGCCAACTAGACCACCACAACCACCACCTACGCCACCGCCGCTACCAACCTACCGACCCCCAACAACCAGACGCCCACCTCCTCCTCCACTACCAACTTATCTCCCACCTACAACTAGACGTCCTCTTCCGCCACTGCCCCCGCTGCCAACTAGACTACCACAACCACCTCCAACGCCACCGCCGCTACCAACCTACCGACCCCCAACAACCAGACGTCCGTCTCCTCCTCCACCACCAACTTATCTCCCACCTACAACTAGACGTCCTCTTCCGCCACTGCCTCCGCTTCCAACTAGACCACCACAACCACCACCAACGCCGCCACCAACCTACCGACCCCCAACAACTAGACGCCCTTCTCCTCCTCCACCACCACCATCTCCACCTCCAACAACCAGACCTCCCCCAGTTCCCACTTATTCAACAGTCAGTCCCACCGACAGAACAACAGGGTACGACTATCCAAAACCTAAAGTTCCTTTCACATTCCCCACCACTCAGCGTATCCCTTCACGTATTCGCCGACCACCGTGAGACCTCAGACTAATCCGCCGCTTTACGTGCCTCCACGCCCATCTCCGACTCTCCCTCCGATATACCCGCAGCCTTCGTTCCCGATCCCCACAACTACAAGACGGCCGGTATACATCGCGCCACAGACTACCCGGGAGCCCGTATTTATACAAACACAGCCGCCGATCTTCATCGCTCCTCAGACGACACCGCGCCCGTACTCGCCCGTCCCAGCGGTGCCGGTGACGAGTCCGCCGCCGCTGATCCACATTCCGCAGACGACGAGGAGACCGGTGTACGTCCAGCAGCCGGTGTCGACGACCGAGCGTCCGTACATCTACGTGCCTCCCGTGACGTACTCGACCCGGCCGCCGTTCGTGCCCGACCAGGGCTACAACTACGATCGACCCCTCGTTCCTTTCGTTTCCTAGTCTAACGAGTGGCCTAGACTCACCCGTTGGCTCAGAATTTACAAAATATTGAAATAAGGTGAACTCAACCCAGAACCGGGATTGGTATTTTGCTTGACATAACTGGGATCATGGGTCCACGTGGATCCTTTTAATGAGAAGCTACGTAATTGAAAACAACTTTATCATAATTAACAGTTACATTAGGACGTTAACACGATAGAAGTAGTTTGCGTAAAAAGTGTACGTAGTTACATTTAATTCATATTCATCAAGCCAGCTTTACTAGCAACGAGTAACTATTATAAAAGTCAAGCTTTAGTACACAGTACAACAGTCACAATTTACATACGAGTTATATTATAAATTACATTATCTGCATGCACAACTTCACTTGGACGTATCTTAAATCACGTGAACAAATTTCAGAAATCGATTATAAGCTTCTAATTGTAATGTTGGCGTGAGGCTTTACAGCCCATATTTAAATCTATCAAGGTTTGATTCTTTACAGTTTGTAGTACCACCACACTCATAGTATTGCAAAATTGCGATTGTGAACCCGGAAGGCAGACTTCTGCTAGAAACTGAACAAAGTTCTGTTTGGACAGTTTCCCTGAAGCATTTAATAGACTGACCGAGGGAGTTGACCGACTTCTCGTTCATTGGACCCGACGTCGTGCCTTCCTTTCAGTACACTTGAAGCGTCAACCATCAGTCGAATGTTACCTTCGGCCTACTCCGGGTGCCATATAATAGGTTAGGACCCCACATTTGGGCATTAGAGTATTGTTAGAGTTTGATGGTCCGGGGCGGCCCATGATTCTGGTTAAGAGTTAGTGATGTGATGAATAGCTTGATAATTATTGTAACGTTTTGATGTGACGGGCCGTTGCGTTAATTGCTTCTGAGTTGCCATAACATTGTGATACCAGACTCGGTACTAATGTGCGAAAAGTCGGATATTTGTTATTGTTTTACTTTATCATTTTATGTATTTTATATTGTAATTAGGGTTTGTATTGTTTTGTGGTTACCGAGAACTAGGTTTAGTTAAATTTAGTTTATTGTGGAAGTAACGAAAATACTCACAACAACAATGTTTAAAGACACTGCCTTAACTAGATATTGTTAAAAATAAAAAAAATAAAAATTGAAAAAATATTTATTGTATATTTTACTTATTTCATCAACGCAATCCGGTTTTAACCCGATGTACAATACTGGCCTAAACCTACGAAATTTCCGTTTACTATACAGAAGTTAAAGAGATTTTTTAATAATTGTAAATTATTTCTGTCAGTCAAAATATGCACCCACGGCACGATGCATATCTGCGAGCGCAGCGGTAATTTTTCGATGACCTTCTTCAAGAAGTCATGTGTACGGAAACCAATGAACTCTTCTACGGCATTTTGTACTGTCTCTCGGGTATTTTTTCGTTGCCAAAAAGTTGTTACATTAAGTACGTTTTAAATGGCCAGTAACGACAACTTCATAGGTAAAGATCTAATACCTATTATTATAAACTATTTGAACCTTTGGTCGTGGAGTACAAAAAAAAACTTGTAGCGTAATCACTAATATTTGAGAGGATGAAGTTTGTAGAGCTGTCCTCTCTGCATTGCACTCTCTAAGCTGCACTCTCTACCAAACCACTAAACCCTGCCCAGGACAGAGCCAGGTGAGGTAGGAAGAGAGACCGCAGTCAACAATGCAACCAGACACGCCGTTACCTCAAGGCTGCCTAGTCATCGGAGTCATTGACCAAAACGACTCGTCGGCTATCATGACCTGTCCCATCAGGCCGCCAGCGTTCCCGAATACGTCGTTAGACAAAAGCTAGCTTGCCGGATCTGAATGCGTCAAATCGACAAGCTAACGCTCTTTAATGTCTTCTTCGTGGCGCGCTAGAGTGCGTTAGCTAATGCGCGGCATGGTCCTCTCCGCTCGCCCAGAACCAGGCGCCAGAGATGGACAAAAGCCCTCTTGCCACTGGCTTGATGGCGGCGGGTCTATGTGGAGGCAGGTCACTCGAGCCGCTACGTACTGTTACATATGAACCTAACACTCCACGGTTCTCATACTCGAATAAGTAAGGACGATTCATTTATTCCCTGGTTAACGGGCAAGACATGAATCTTACCATTAGTTATGAAACTATTGGCAATGTTTCAGCTATACAAGACTAATAGTATAGTATATGAATAGCAGTAATTGAGCAAAGTAGTTTCTCGAGTCGATTACGGTCGCTAATTTTTATTTTCTAGTTAGTGGTTGTGTCCGCGACGACCGCGCGCGCTCCGTTCACTCATTTGCGTATAATCGGTGTGTTTTCACCGAGCGACGCGACACGCTCCGACACTCACGCATGCTCGCGGCTCGCTGCTCTAGAGATGAGACACGGGACGCACGAAGACACGAGCACAAGATCACACGGGCACACGACAAACAAACTTGAACTCAGGTGATTGCGTCAGGCTATCATGTAAATGGAATCAAGTGCAAAATCCGACACGCTTCCGAGAGTGAACGAGAGCCGCGAGACGAGACGAGGTTGCCGTGTACACACTCGTCCTTGCGCGGGCTCGTGGTGTCTCGACGAGCCTGTACAGCCGGCGTCAGTCTTTGTCGAACGCCTGTGCAACGTTTCGACATGTTCTTTGGAACAGAGCTATCGTGTAGGGTGCTTAGGATCAGTTAGCCCCAACGAGAATGTGCCCTGTAAGGCAGTGTCCAAGCGCATCTACGGAAGAATTTCGATTCTCTGTGTTTGTACTATATACTTCATGGGGAATGCTCTAAGGAATTCTTTGAGATGATCCCATCATCTCGTTTTAGTAATGTAGCTTTATCAAGGGGAAGAAGAAGGAGACAGCTCTTTCTTCAAACATGGTTACCGAAGAGTACTCAGCGGCTTGGCTGCGTCCCTGAAATCGGTAGCGATCATGAGCTGTGGTAACCACTCACCATCAAATGGACCGTCTGCTGGTCTACCACAAAATATTCAAGTAACGCTTTTCATATTTAATCTCTTCAGGAATGATTTTTTTAAAGAACAAAAACATGTATTTAATTTATTCTTTATTACGATTTGTTCTTTTAATTTTGATATCAACCCAATTAGCAAAAAAATATAATAATATTAATTGTGAATATTTATTAAAAAAAACGTTCATATAACGTGGCCATGTAGCGTAGAATTTAATTTTTAAATAACTAAGAAAAAAAACATACGGATATGTGTCAATGCTCCTGAATAGGTTCCTGAGAGGAAAGCAAATAATAGATTGACTTCACTTAGTGTGATCATCGACAGCCACAAAGAAGTGTCCCATCCCTAGTGTCACATACCGACAATCTCAAAGGAAACGGCGCGGCGGCGTAACATGCTACAATTGCATATCGTCTCGCGGACGAGCTGGACAAACAAACAAGCAACATTCGACGACGGACAGTGATGCGAACATGTCGAGCGAAGGATCGGTGATGTCGGGCGGGTCCCGCCTGCGGGAGCTCGGCCTCTACCGGACCATCGACGCCCGCACCGAGGAGTTCCTGCGGCTGTCCAAGCGCCGCCAGCTACGCCAGGGCTGCGCGTGTGCGGCGCTCTCGGCCGCCGTCACCGTCACCCTCGTCGTAGTGAGTACCGCCAACTCTTCCTCAATGTGGGACTTCTTCTCGGCAACTGTTGGACTAACTGCTTAATGTTTGTATGTATTTATGTACCAAACTGATGTGAGCAATAAATAGCCTAGATACGCGCGTCAATTTGGTGTTTGCACCACAACTCTCGACCCGACAACTCGGTTCGACCTTGCTCTGCTACTCCTGGGCTACGTATATGACGAAGCACTCCAAGGGAGCGGTAAAATCAATTTGACTGATTTCTTTTTCATCGTGCGATGCGTCGTGTGTTGTGATGTGAGAAATTCCTTAACGGTGTGTGCGTAACATATGTTTTGGATCATTATCGTGTTGGAATGTCCAAACATCGGGAAGTATGTCCTCAGAATAAGGTAACATTGTTTCTTCCTGTATATTTTTTTTATTGGGGTTGATCCATGTTTCTTTCTATCAGTTTAATAAGTCCAACACCATATCCAGAAAAGAACCTCCAAATGTTTCACATTTCCTTCATTATGTTTTAATGTCAAGTGCCGTGAAGCAGTAATGCGTTTCGGTTTGAAGGGCGGAGTAGCCGTTGTAACTATACTGAGAACTTAGAACTCACAACTTAAGGTGGGTGGCGACATTTACGTTGTAGATGTCTATGGACTCCGGTAACCACTTAACACCAGGTAGGCTGTGAGCTCGTCCTCATCATCATCATCATCATCAACAGCCCACAGTCGTCCACTGCTGGACATAGGCCTCTCCCAATCTACACCACTGAGCCCGGTCTGCTGCTCTCCTCATCCACTTGCCGGCCACCTTCATTCACCTCACTTCGATATGAGCTCGTCCTCATATCGAAGCAATAAAAAAAACTTCGTTCCAAAAAAAAAAGTAGCCAGTCATTCAGAAGCCGCGCTAAACAGTTGAAGTATAGGCAGAATCCACACTATTTCATAATTAACTGTATACTACTGTGTAATATTTTTACTGTGTAATAATTTTAATTAAATTAAATGATCCTTAAAAGATTTAATAGAGACATTACAGACAAATTCAAATTTATTGCGATATTCGATTTTAGTGAAAGCGTTACACAACACGGCTAAACGATGGCACTGATAAGAGCAATGAGTCTGTGGTAAAGACGATTTTAATGGGCAAGAAAGAAAGAAAATGAAGCATGTCCCTCTTTCTACAACAATACCTCTAAAATTTTCTGAGGTAGCATATTTCTATATTATCGTACCGTTTGAAAGTGCACTAGGGTACTTTGACGGTTGCGTATTAGATTTAACCATGTCATTGACATACAGGATGAAAAGCGTGGGGGAGAGCACCGCCAGCGTTAATGGTCATGGTATCGGAGCAACAACTGCCTGACATTGATGCTCCGCCCATCTAAAAAGCTAGCGATCCACTTGCAGTCTCTCGGGGATTCCGTAAGATGGCAAATTCGACAGAAGTGCCCTATGCCAGACCCGGTCGAAGGCCTTCGCGATATCCAGGCTTACAGCGAGAGCCTCGTCCTGGCTCTCCAAAACTTCAGCCCACCTGTGAGTAAGGTATACAAGAAGATCGCCAGCTGAGCTGAGCCAATTCTAGTAACTTGCTCCGACTTCGCCTAGCCCTCTTATAGGATCTAGAAGCGGCCTTGAATTTCCGCTTTTCCTCTGAGACTTTAGGGTCCTCCCCTCTCCTGTCCTGACGCATCATCCCATGCCGTGTATGCGGACCGTTTGAGGTGTGCAGTGTCCCTACTGGCGTTATTATACCAGGGTCTGCTGCGACCTCCAAGAGGAACTTAGAGGAAGGTTTGAACAATGTGGTCATCGTGGCCTAACGGATAAGACGTCCGGTGCATTCGTGTTGAAGCGATGCACCGGTGTTCGAATCCCGCAGGCGGGTACCAATTTTTCTAATGAAATACGTACTCAACAAATGTTCACGATTGACTTCCACGGTGAAGGAATAACATCGTGTAATAAAAATGAAACCCGCAAAATTATAATTTGCGTAATTACTGGTGGTAGGACCTCTTGTGAGTCCGCACGGGTAGGTACCACCGCCCCGCCTATTTCTGCCGTGAAGCAGTAATGCGTTTCGGTTTGAAGGGTGGGGCAGCCGTTGTGACTATACTGAGACCTTAGAACTATATCTCAAGGTGTGTGGCGCATTTACGTTGTAGATGTCTATGGGCTCCAGTAACCACTTAACATCAGGTGGGCTGTGAGCTCGTCCACACAGCTAAGCAATAAAAAAAAAAAAAAAAAATTACATCCCCTGAAGCACTACGTATTTAAGTCGGTCCGCACAGACGTCAGAATCACCAGAGGAAAGTAGAGTCATCTCCATGGGTAGAATGCGTAAAGCTTACGCAATCCATCCCAGTTTGATACAACCTAACTCTTCGACACACGGTCGTCGCTCGACGATCAGGACGAGAGAGTGGAATAGCAGCGCGGATAAGGCAGTGATCAGACGATCCAAGCGCAGCGTCGACCACCACACTGTGTCCGGCTGGATCGGTGGACAGTTCCATCACGTCTCCACTCTTTCTAAGTCAGGCGACGAATGTGCTTCGATTCAACCCGAGCGATGACACTTGGACTCTGCTGAAGCACACCATTTGATGTTTGACGAGTAGTTGCGGCTCGCATCCACTAGGTGGCACGCGTTCGCTTCGTTTGTCGCATCCGCATATATATAGGTATATACCTGATAATTGTAGATGCGTATCCTGATTTGTGCTCATAATACTCGTGTAAAGAGCGCGGCGGAGAGATCGGATAGCTCTATATATATATATATATATATCTATCGTGCGATCACACGCGTTATTCTAAAAATATAACAAGCAATTTTTTTACTGTGCAATTAAAACCAAACGTCAGGGATTGTTACAAAAATGGATTCATTGTAAACGCTGCCTTCATTGTAAATGATGCCATTCGTAATAAGGTGACACCTCCGACCGTGACTAATGCGAGTTTAGAGTTTAGTTTTTTTTTTTTTTTTTTTTATGATTGAAAGTTTACTGGTGGCCCGAAGGCCTTTCCAGTTTCACCAGGACAGGTGGGCGAGCAAAGGCTCAGCCAAGAGGGGTGGGACTTGCTAACAACTGCCCGAGCGCCTCCGAAGGAGACCTAACAACTCAAGAGCAATTGTTTCGCGAATGAATCTACCACCGGATCGGAATCGCGACCCGCTGAGAAGATCCGGCGAGAAACTCAGCGGGCTGATGCATGGGTTAGGTTGCACGTCGACCTCTTTGTCGAGTTCGACGAGTACGGTTACCGGGGTCCCTAAGCCTGCCCCTAGTATTAGAGCTGAAGGCATCTAATGCAAAGGTTATTAGATCTGATGGATCCGTAAGGACGTGTCTAGGGCGTCGACGGTGACTGGCTCCTGCATGATCAGGATTCGGGGAGTAGTCAGCGGCGGCAACGATAAGGCGATTATCATGACGCATAGCCTTATCGAAGTATCGTTCCGACGCTGACTTCATGTATTTCCGAATTGATTCGAGGCTCAGGTCGTCGTGTAGGTCAACGTTCCTCACGAACAACGGAGCCCCGACAGCTAACCTGCAAAAGCGGGATTGTAGGGATTGGAGGGTGTCTATGTGTGTGCAGGCCGCGTGAGCGAACACCACACTCGCGTAAGTCATGGCGGGCCTTATGCAAGTTTTGTAAAGTGTCACCTTGTTCCGAAGGGACATTTTACTCCGCTTACAGATCATGGGGTAGAGTCTACCGAGAATAAACGCGGCACGGTCACGGACTGATTTTATATGCGGGCGGAATGTCATCGATGCATCCAGGGTAACGCCCAGGTACTTGACCTTCCTGGCCCAGGGTATGGGTTGTCTAAAGAGAGTAATCGGGGGTGTGAGATTCCTCCTCCTAATCCAGGAGGAAATCCGTGTGGAGCTTCCCCTCTGAAATAGCACCGCAGTACTTTTCGCTGTACTTTTCGCTGGGTTGATGTCTATGCGCCAATTTCGGAACCACTGTCCTAGGGCTAGGGCTGCGCTCTGAAGCTTCTTCGCGATTAGGGACTTATTTCTACTAGAATAGTAAACAGTCGTGTCGTCGGCGAATAAAGCTAAATGGGTCGGCGGCGACCGGGGAATATCGTTGACGAATAAGCTAAATAGGAGGGGTGAGAGGACAGAGCCTTGCGGGACTCCAGCTGTGAGAGGTCGTGGGGAGGAGCGGGTTCCCTCGACTCGATATCGAAAAGAGCGGTTCGACAAGAAGTCCCGTATGATGAGCACGAGACTATCCGGCACGCCCATGTTGAATAGTTTGAAAATCAAACCATTGTGCCAGACTTTGTCGAACGCTTTTGCGACGTCGAAGAAGAGAGCTCCCGTGTATAACGGTTTTGGTCGATTAAGCCCCACAAGAATGTGCTCCGTGAGGCGGTGCACCTGTTGACCGCATGAGTGATTTGTACGGAATCCGAATTGTTCATCGATGAGAATGCCCTTGGATGAGACGAAATCTCTGAGGCGCTTGTAGAGCAGACGCTCATACAGCTTGCCTAGAGACATGAGGAGGCTAATCGGGCGGTAGCTCGTCGGATGATTTTTTGGTTTACCGGGTTTATGTATGCCGATAACGTCCGCTTCTTTCCACACCGCGGGAAAGATACAGTTCGCCATAGCGGCATTGAAAATAGATGCCAACATCACGATGAGTTGGACGGGTAGAAGTTTAATAACGCGGTTAGATATACCGTCGGAACCGGGAGCCTTGCGAGGACGTAGGTCTTTGATCAAGTCTTTAACTTCCATCGGGGTGACGGGTGGTAACGCATCCGAGGGTGGCAAGGAGGCTCTGCGTTCTACCTCACTGTCTACTAATTCTACATGAACAGGGTCCACGGATTGAGTGCTGGGCGTGCACTGGGTTTGCAATGTATCGGCCAGCAGCTCTGCTTTTTCGTCATCATCAAACGCCGCGAGTCGGCCTGAGGGGCCTACGAGGGGGGGCATAGTTACTACCGTATCCGATTTGAGAGTACGAGCTAAGCGGTAGTAAGACCTTTGGGAGGGCGCGAGTCCTTCTAAGAAATCAGACCATCTGGCATCTCGGACTTCGGCGATGCGAGACTTTACGTCGCGTTGTAGGGCACGCATTCGAATACGATTTTCGGCGGTAGGATACCTGTCGTAGGCGCGTATCGAGGCGTTCTTAGCTCTAAGGAGCTCCCTAATATCGTCGGACAATTTGAAGCGGTGAAGGAAGTCCTCCGCTACAACTTGTTTCGATGACCTATCTAATGTCGAGGTGATGTGTGATGTTAAGATGTCTATGGCTTCAGCGGTATCCTGAGGAGACGGGGTAGAGTCCGGGTTAAACGGGAGCGACGGTGGATCAGATTCAGCCAGGCTGATGCCCAGCGTGTGCCAATCCACCACAGTCCTCGTGACGGGAACGGAATCGGGAGCGCGACCGAGCTTCATAACGACGGGACGGTGGTCTGAATCTAACTCTGAAACTACTTCGATCGAGTGTAAGCGCAGAGTTACGTTTTTTAATAACGCTATGTCGAGTATATCCGGGCGATGCGCGATATTTAGCGGGTAGTGAGTCGGGGTTAGCGGAGCGACGATATCGAAGGCGAGATCATCGACTAACGCGTCAAGCTGCCTGCCATTTGGGGTTGTGGTGTGTGAGTTCCACCTGATGTGTTTACAATTTAGGTCGCCCGCCAGAATGACAGAGCTCCCCATACCGAGCAGCGCCTCGATATCACTGCTTAGAACGATCTTATCCGGTGGAAGATAAACGGACGCGATAACGATCGGCGCGTGTCCCGTCAGTGAGATTCGGCACACTGATGCTTCGATATTAGCGAGCGCGGGAGGATCGAGCGGAACGCAATGCAGGGCTCTTCTATAGTAAATGACGGTACCACCACCACGGGCAGAAAGCCTGTCGTTCCTGACCATGTTATAGTTCGCGATTTAGGGTCACGGCGCGCGGGCTTAAGTAGGGTCTCGTGCACTAAAAAGATATCAATTTGATGGTCACGCAAAAAGTCAGAAACCTGATCACGTTGATTTGCGAGACCGTAAGCGTTAAAAAATCCCATCGTCACGGATAGGGGCTTTATTCTACTTATATACGCCATTGATTACCGGCGGAGTGAGGGGAGGACGTACGTATTTAATGACGCGTATACGTCGGCGTATTCCTGCACAACGGCGATAAAGTGTTGTGCAGTGGAGGCAGCGCGAATGGCGTCGCCCAAAGCGTTAACGCGCTCAAAGTTGATCGACTGAAAGAAGTCGATCGCTAAAGCGAGATTTTCGGACGCGGTCGGAGGGCAAGTCGCGGGAGAGGGACGAGTCGCGGGGGCGGGACGAATCGCGGAGGAGGGAGTTGTGGCCGTGTTCGTGTACGGCAGCGGTTTCGCCCAGACCGAGACACTGGGCACCGCCGCCGGAACGAACGCTGGCTTAGCCTGCGACGCAGAGGGTGCCGAGGCTTTGATGTCTGGGCCGGAAGCTCGGAGGCGGTTTTGGCGGGCGACGCGGCGATTTATTTTCGGGGCTCGGGGGCATCCGCGGTAATTTGCGGGGTGACCCTGTGTTCGACACAGGACGCAGCTAGGCGGTTCCGTCGCGGTTTTTTGATCGCGAGTGCATAGGGCCGTAGCGTGATCGCCTAAACATTTGACGCATCGGGGGCGCGCGTGGCAGTTACGGGAAGAGTGCCCGTACAGTTGACAGTTATGGCACTGGCTAGGAGTGCCTTTTTTATGGGGGGCTTCGACGGCGATACCGGAGAGCCTACAGACGGTCTGTGTGTTGAAGATTTTCTTACCCTCGGGGGTAGGCTGGAGAGCGACTAAATCCATATTATATGGCTCCCTACCGCGACCGGTGTGCATACGGTGCACAGAATTCACTGGTAGGCCTTGTTCTAACAGGTCGACTTTTACGAGCTCTACATCTAACTCTTTAGGGATTCGTTCGCGGCTTTGCTAATTTTAGCGGCCGCGGGAGCTCGAGACTCCGCGGCACGCTTCTTACCCTTTTGTACCAGGGTAAATCCATCCGTCGATGAGGCGGGGGCGAGGTCGACCTCCATCTCCGAGTCAGAGTCGGAGGACGAGGAGGCGGGCGCAGGTGACCTACGAGGAGGTGTTTTGGAGGGCGCGACGGAGGCCGCGGATGATCGCACAGCTGGAACGGTGGCCACGGCGGACGACGCAGCAGTTTTACTCGCCAGTATAGGCGACGCGGGAACGGCAGGCACGACGGAGGCTGCGGTGCTCGATGCAGAAGCTTTGCACGCAGGTACAGGCGACGCAGGAGCAGCGAGGTCGGCGGAGTCCACGAGAGGGCTTGCTGTGTGGTCGGCCTTGAAGGCCAGAAACTCGGAAGTGAGCTTTGGGTAGTGAAGCCGGAGAAATTCCGCGAATACAGCGTCCATTATGGATACGTGCCCAGGTGGGGCTGCCCCGGGACTTTGAATACACTCGCCTTGCGGCGAGGCCCCAACTTCTCGGAACTGAGCGGTTCTATTGAACACAGGTGGCGATGCGGCGTGATTACTACAGGACAAAGAAAAAACACAAAAAAACAGGAATAACAAAAGGAAACACAACAAATAAACACTTCCTGGAAAACGGTTTGTCGGCAGATGTACCACGAACACAGAAATAATAAAAAGAAACAAAACAAATAAAAACTTCCAGAAAAAACACTTGGTCGGCAGATGTACCACGAACACAGGCCGCGCGAACAATGGCCGGGCTAACAAAAGCCGGGCGAACAAAGGCCGGGCGATCGAGTGGTCGATGGGCACGTCCGCACGTGACGGGTGCCTCTATCGGAATGAGAGTTTAGTCCCGCGGCCCGCACCCCTAGCACATAGACTTCCTACAAACCCTTCAATTTCGCTGCCTGAATATGGATCTTTTATTTGTATTTTTTATTGCACTGACGGATGGAGGAAAGTTATATATGTAAAATACAAAAGAACATAAAATAAATCAAGTGTGATCGAGCTTCAATAATTGGGAAGTAAAACGAGCTGTTTGTTAATAAACTCTCAGAAACTCGACATAACTATATACACTATCAAATAAAAATAGTCACCGCTGTAGTACAGCACATCGCGTGGAGCGAAGCCCTCTGACACTTCAAACTGGAACAAATTAAGGCTAAGTTCATATGACCGTACATGAAGTACAAGATCAATCTAAACAGTGTTTATTGTCAGTATTGTTCACATAACCACGCACCACGCGGCACCACGCGGCACCACGCGGCACCACGCGGCACCACGCGGCACCACGCGGCACCACGCGGCACCACGCGGCACTGCGAGCTTCGCGCAGGCTCTTGTACCGCGCGAGCTACAAGTTCTCAAAACTGTATCGACATTTACAGTTTTCAACGCTATCATATAAAAAATCAAAGGTGCAACTGACATTCTAAACTAGTTAAAAAAATTCTTCGTGTAGTCTCAGGTGGGGATCTAAAGTTACAAAAAAAGAAAGTATTTCACTTAGAACAAGATGCACCCAGTATCGTCTTTGTCTTCTTCTCCGACGTCTCAGTTTTCGGTATAAAATCCATAATTGCCTCTTCCACGTCCATTCTCCAATCTTGATTCCAGACTGTCGCGCGTACATATTCTGTCGTGTGAATGCTTCCACCGCGCGCGCGGTCATATGAATTTAGCCTAAATCAGCGAATCCGCATATTGATTAACTTAGAAATACTCAACCCAAGACAAATACCGAGATGGCAAATACTATTTCTGTCTCTCTCGTACCTATAGGTACTTTTTACCTTTTATTAGGTACTTATAATATTAAGTTATGTTATAATACTAAGCCGGATCAGTATTATGCATATTGAGTATTATTTCTACTATAAGATATAATTCCCATGCACCACATACTCACCCGGGAATCTGCAATGTAAACTATACTATGTATAAAACTGGGCTTCACTCGGACAGGGCAGGGGGATCGTGTGGGTGGCTGCCACTAGTGCGGCGACATGGTCCTCCAATATTTAAATTATGTCTATATATATATGTTGGCACACGTCAGGAATGGCTGAGCGGTAGGTTCCGTTATCACTCGTATTCGATTGAACTCAGTTTAGTCAATAAAACTTTTTGAATAATAATTATTGAAACTCAACACACACAACTTTCACAATGACAGGGTAAACCGACAGTTTCGTTCCACATACCGACAGACCGACTGACTGACTGACTGACTGACTGACTGTCAGAGACTCACTGACTGAGACGGACGGAATGACTGTCTGACACGGAATGCCACGACTCTGTCCACGTATCGCTATTTTATACTGTGGCGTTACGGAGTCTACCCTTCATTTTGTGATATTTATCAAAACAACATTTCATCATTTAAAATAATAATCAAAACCACCGTCTTAATATTACTAAAAGTCGTTATCCACGACATATATATATTTGTATATTTGCCTGAAGCCTGAAGACAAAGTCATAAATATCGACATTGAATTAAAGAATGGACTGAGATGGTAACACGAAGCCTGTGTTTATTTCATTGGTATTGATAGGTGATAACCTAGAAATGTTAATGGTGAACATTCGTATGTGACTTAATTATTAATTCGTATTTTTTGTAAGAATAGTTTATTTAGTAAAAGCACAACTACAAAAGTAGTTGATCAAAAACTTATAATAGTGACAAGCGGGTTATAAAGATGGATAGTTGCGCTTGACAGATCTCTGGTGGCTAACAGCACTACGGCGTGTTGCGATAACTCCGGGCTGCTAATGTATTTAATCTACTCGTACACGAGCAGGTAACAAAGTCCGGTCACAGTACAATCCTGATCTTTGTGTTTGAAGTGAAACTTCCTATGCGACTTCCAACAAGGTTGCGTTAAACGTTTAACGCTACCATGGAATAGAAAGAAACAGAGCGAGAGTGAATGCGTGGCACTCGAACGCATGCGCGTAGTATTCTTGTTACAGGCCAGCGCGAGCGCTAGCAACGAGTAGCGTCCAATATTTTAAGAAAGTATTAAAATATATATTATTATTACAAGAGCAATCTGATTTAAGGATGAAAAATGAAGAAAAACACAATACTGTACATCGAAAAAGAAGTTTCACTTCATTCACCTGCACCATATTGCACGCGCACTGTTTTTTCTCATCCACTAACCCAAATACAGCTGTTGTTTACATTTTACATGTTTTACGTTGCTTCATTCATATTGTAATTAAATGAATTTAATGTTAAATCAGAAATTTAATAAGACGTTTTAAATTACAGACGGTACTTCTCGTGTACGAGTACAGTTTGCATCCTCAAAGGAACAACAGCAAGAACTTTATGCTGAACCCAAAGTGGCTGGGCTTCAATAACAGCGTCGCAGAGAACCTCGACGATCCCCTACCCACTACATTTGTATCTGATAAAGCAACTGTCAAACTTCTTCCACTGCTATTGAAGGCGCTAACGAGTAATTCCATTAAAACAAATAACAATAATTCAAACATCAACGAAGACGGCATGAACGGACATTATGATGGCACGATGACCCCGCGCGCGCATCTTGAGAAGACACAGGGCAAACTTCTCTACACAGCTAAACCAAAAACGTTACCCGTTTCATACTACCGGCATCCAATGAAAACCACCGAATACTACACAAAATATAAGAAAATAAGGGACTATCAGAGAATATTCAATTATTTTCATAAAATGATCAGCGATAGAGCAAATTTTGACACTCTTTCATTAGTGAAAAGGGATTTTCAGAAGTTCAAGACACCGCTCCGAGACCATAAACGACAAGATATAAAACGAAATTCTGATGAACATGGCTATAGAGATACCCAAAAAACTTCTGACTGTCTCTGTTTGGAGAAAATTTATTTACTCTTGCGCAAGCTTATAATAGGTTTAAATCAAGTTGTACCACATTTAAAAGCCATAACACAATCATGTAATTCTCAAGAAACAAAAAATAAATTGGGACCTAAAGGACAACTTATTGAGAGTCTCAGACTTATTAGTCGGGCCACGAACACAAATAAAACTAATAAAGTGCCAAGCTTACCCGCGACAAATATTTCGTGGCCAAATGAAATTAAAGACAAAAATAACATAAACCAACAAAAGCTCAGCGGTGACAACAGGATACATAATGATCCTCAAACTTCAATTGCCACTCCAGTACTGAAGGTTACTAAGAAGCAAAGTACCCATCACAAACAGAATCACCCGAGAGTAACCACGCCTGGCCGCACTGGAGCTGCAACTCCTTCTACTCACGAAACTGCAACGTCTGAGATGTTTATGCATTCTGATAAAAAAGCATATAAACCAAAAAGTTCCGCCGTTCGCAAAGTTTTGAACGAATCTTATCAAAAATATTCTAAGCTCAGTACAGAAGAATACGAAGAATACTTTAATCCAACACGAGCAGTTACAAATTTGGATTTTGTGGACGATACTTTAAGTTTAATGAAAAATAAACTAACGTACGATGAAAATCACAAAATGCATGTTAAAAAAACAGAAATAATAAATGAGGGAATTCAAAAAGCTCCAACGTACCCAGGACGAAATAAAAATGATCCCATTGCAGAAAACAAAAATATAACTTCATCGACGAGAAAATCAATACTTTATAGCCACCATACGACAGAAAACATCAACAATGTTACAGTGAAAGAAAGCTTTAATAGCGAACACAACGATCCAAAATTTCAAGTTATCAGTACGACCTATCAAATAGCTAATTCTAATCAAAGCAATGAAACTAAATTCTATAACATCAAAACATTCATCAAAAACTCTACTTTGGCAGCAGCCGACGGGCGGGGGGACTTATACACCGTAGAGGAAATCCTGAGCTGGGATAATGTTGTAGTTGATGAAGAAAACTTCATTGGGCACGATGAATTTCAAGAGAACGACTTCTTCAAGCTAATTCTTAATACTAATAATATAACAGCACCTAAAGTACTCGTGGACAACGACAGAGCTAATGCAACTCTTCTCAATTTGTCCACCACATACAGTTCAATGATACCACACGACAAGCCGGCTTATCTAGAGATACAGAGAGAATGGAAACGTGACGAACAAACAGACTTTGATGTAGATAATGTTAACAATAATGTTTATGATTTCTTGAATTCTTAATATTTCAATTTTATGTTGTAAAGTAAACTTTGCAGTGTATGATGAAATACAGCGTTTTATTGAAAACATTCAAATTCATAAAAAAAAGACGTGTGGCACTCGGAGACTGCGGCGGTAAAGCTATTGCATAGCATTTTTTATCAACTTATGCAATTATAAATCGACAATAATAATTTAATATTAAAACAACAATAAAATAAGATCCGGCGAGAAAATCAGTGGGCTAACTTTAAATAAATCTGCTACATTGTGAGTATTCCATTTTGACCGCGCACTCACTAGAGGGCGCTACATGGGATAGAGACACGCCTTTGGATGCTAGTTCTAACTCTTATTCGCCCAGAATCAACGGTTTAGCTAGTTTATTTTTAATGCCACTCCAATCACTGAATGAGTAGTAGGAGTAGTAATAAAATTCTTCGATTAAGCGATAGAAAATGGCACGCCCAACGCATTGTAATGTGATATAATTTTCTATTTTACAATTCCGTTTGTCGCCGATAGATGGCGCTTGACGCAAAAGCTGAATCGCGCTATCGTTGTGTTACCCACGAAATTATATCACATATTTTGATAGTACATAAATCGGTATTTAGACTTCTTACTTTAAACACTACACAAGCGCAACGTGTGAATGCGTTGAACGAGAGCTACATAGTAGGCGTAGTGAGGGGTGGAAGGCTTTTTTCGTTACGGAATTTCAAGATTTCGCTCTCAAGTCGCGCTCAAGGCCCGCGTTAAAATCTATACAATAGCTTGACATTTACTGAAAAGTAACTTCGAACTGGTTAATAGTGAACAACTGTAAATTATTTAATGTGTTTTGCAGGTTACAATACTAATTTATGAACATATAATTGCTGTAGAATGGACTACAATACAAAATCCAAAAACTGAGGACATAAAATACATGGCCTCCGAGCACCCCATGGCCGACAGACTCGACCGAAGCTACTTCGGATTTGATCAAGACTATTACGAACGAATGCCGCTACTAGTCAACGCCCTCCAAGAAAACAGTTATATCGACCCTGCCGTTGAATTTATTCCGGCGTCAAAAACAGCTAACCAGATCCACGGAAACGTCAGGCCACCGACCTCCACTGTGGGCAATTACAGGCAGAACGCCTTTAGAAGAACCAGTCCCAGACCTTTTTTATTTGAATACAGAACCTCGACTCCTCTCCCATACAGCAAGACGTATGGCTCCAGGAGTTGGGTAGAAAAATATCGCAATGCACAAAGATTGCAAAACATCAGACAAATTATAAAGTACTTGGAAAAAACTATTAATGCTAAGTCTGGGGATGTGTACTCGTACACGAAGCCGGGCGGCGCGCCGGTCGCGTTCACCGGTGTGTACATGGAGCACAGCTTGGATAATCAAAATTCTCATAGAAGCAAAGACTTAATCACACAAGATTCGACGATGGTTGAAATAAAAAAATCCAATCACCAACCTGATCCTTTGTTCAATTTCAAACCGGAAAATCCCGGAGAAGTAAATCTTCTAGCTGACGCTTTCTTTAGGTTTTCTCCGTGGCAATTCCAAAAATCTGTAGAAACTTCTAATAAAACTCCGATTGTTAGAAAAAGTTTCAACAGCAAAAGATATTACAATACCAAAATTCAAAACCAAAACACAACACGAGGTGACAACGCATCATCTACTGCCGCCGACTCATTCAGTGTTATACTTAATTTGTTTCCGCTCAGCGCAAAGACAAAGGGAGACGTGCGTGCTGAAGACGCTACAGCTAAACAACTTTCTAACTTAGACACTCTTTACATCACTACATCACGGCCCATTTTTCAGTTCAAGAGGAAGCCGACTATCTCTGTTCCGCGCACTTTTGTCCGAAGGAAACCGCGGGTTTTATACAAGCACAAAGACATTTATTCAACTAATAAAATAGCATCTATGCAAAGCAGGGACGCAAACAAAACCCAACTAGTAGCAGATGTCGATCCCAGTATCAGCATCGGCACAAATATTATACTTCACGTAAACGTGCATCCCAAAGATACACAAATGAAAAACACACTGCTAAAAGATTTAAATATTGATCCTGCAACACAAGATATGACCCAGCCAACGCCCACGACGATGGCAGCTCCAACAACCATCACCTTGTCGACCCATCAAGTCAATGACTTCCACATAGATAGTTCCGGAATAGTTCCAGAAGCCGAGAGAAGAGCGACAACACTGCCGGGGCCAAAAGTTACTGAATTGAATATTATGCCGTCCTTGGATACGAGTGAGACTCAACGGGACCAGTCCACAGTGACACCCTGGACTGGACCTACAGAAGTGCTCAGATTCAGTCATGAAGACGCAAAGGTACCTGAGCAATACGGTATTCAATTACAAAAATATAAAATCGAGGAGGCTGCTGCCGCAAATACCAGAAAGGCTTTTCGCGGGCAAAGTCAGCCTCCCGACGAAGAGAAGGAAATTATTATCATCAAACTAAAAAATGAAAATATCACGGAGGTTACGACGGACCCGTCCACAACAGATGTTGGGGAGAGCACGCCGCGCTGGACGTACGTGCCGCTGTTGAACGGTCATTACAGGAGCACGAAGCAGAGCGCGAGCAGCCCCTCCCTGCGGACGCGCTCCCGGGAAGACCAGAGCATCAGGCAACGACCGCCCGGATATGTGCCCGTGTATGTTGAAATCAATCGTAACAAGACTACCGCGATCCACACAATCTCCAATGATGATGAGTGATACCCCCAGCCTCTCTTCAGTGCTTAGTACTGTCCCACCGACTGTGCTCTCTCGTCTATTTACTTTGTTAGATGCGCCTTATTTTCAGTGTTCATAGAAAATGTGTATTATATACCAGGGCTACGCAATATATTATTTAGGGTGCACTTAGTAAATAAAATATCTTTTTTATTTTATTTCAAATACTTATGTGTCACCCAGTGCGTTTAGATCATGGTTGATTAATGATGAATCATGTGTACATTTTAATATACCATTAAATAATTTAATTAAAATGTTATTTGTCTTTTAGTTTTTGTTATTAAAATATCCTTAAACAACCAATTGACCCTTCACGCACCCCTTAATGCGTAGATGGGTAAACGAGATCATGGCCTGCCGTTAAGTGGTTATCGGGGCCCATACACATCAATAACGTAAATGACACCATCCATCCTCAGACATGAGTTCCAAGTAGGAAGTACAATGGTTGCCTCCCCCCCTCCTCAAGCCGAGACGTTTTACTGCTTCGAGATGCGATGGAAATAGGCATGGCAGTGGTACATGTAGCGGATGAATATTATAGAATACAAGTTATTGGATAAATGTCTGAATCTCGCTAACGAGATTTTCAAGATAGGTTTGCATAAATTCAAGTTCCGACGGCCTGACATTTGGGCTGTCAGTTGAAGACCTTCCCGAGCAAACGGAACAGGCGTCCTACGGCCAGTAGGTTGAATGTCTGTTTTAGATAGTAGGGTCGGGGTCAACACCTAGCCGACTCTATTATCTTTTGTGTTGATCAATCCTTCATCCAAAAGTTCAATAGCGTAATTTCTAGCTTTTTAATGAGAACAATTATAATTTTTACACTGCTGAAGTGAGTATCCCCAAGAAGAGACTGCCTCCTCGCAGTGGCCAGAGCTGGATGAACGCCTTCCTCCAACCCGCGGCTCCGTCCCCGGCACCGAGTTTTTTTTTTTTTTTTATAACAGCTAAGAGGCAAACGAGCAAGACGGGTCACCTGATGGTAAGTGATTCACCGCCACCCACGGTCACCAGCGACGCCAGTGCGTTGCCTACCCTTCAGGTAAGAATATGCTCTTTGCTTCAATAACCCAACGTCGCAGTTGTTGGGGAAGACCGCTGATGGCAACGAATTCCAGAGATTTACTGTGCGTGGCAGAAAACTGTTTTCACTACTAAACTCAGAACTAAACTAACCTAAAACGACCAATATCAAATTAAGCAACTACTGGAAAGCCCTCTGCAAGAGTTAAGAATATTTCTTTCTCACCTCTTGCTCCGTTGGTTTGAAAGGCGCTTTCCGAGTCCCGACAATATATAAAAACATATTTAAAAGGATGGGACTTGATTATAGTCGAAGCCGAATAATCATAACAAAAATCGAACGTAATCAGTTTAAAATTACTTTAATTAAATTAGGTACATTTTCTTTATTTCATTACGCATACAAAAAATAAAGACACGGTCTGTTCTGAGATTCTTCTTCATTATTTTGAATTTCGGCAAAATTTTAACTTTATAGTCTAAATTTGATAACTCGTTCCTTGGCATAAAATTTATTACAACAAAGTCGCCAAATATTTTAAGAGATACGACGCTTCATGGTTTCAAATAATAAAACGATGGGAGTTTGAAATTTCTCCACACAGCAACATCAGTAGGTACTGACTTGATGATTAGCCGGTGTTCAGTAATTCAAGTACGTTTTTTTAAATCCTTATTTTTTTTAAGATATGTAAGTAATAACATTTTTAAAAGAGCAAGACTTGCGTTTCTTGCCGATTCAGCGGTGGAAGGGCATCCCGAATTAGCTAAACGATGTTCTTGTTGAATGAGCTCCAGACGAGTTTTAGAAGAGCTCTATTCAATAATATGTTAAGAGATAAGTTAATATCCGATCTTCCGGCCGAATGTACCATTTGTTTTCGGTCAGGAGCCGAACCTCACACGAGGTGTCCGCGCCCAGGGGGCACGATCCTGGGAGCAGACCGTGGGCCAAGGTGTTTTAGGGACTCAAAAACCAATAATAGTATTTTTATGCAGGCCGATATCATCATCAGCCCACACGTCTACTGGACATAGGCTTCTCCCAATCCACTTCTTGCCGGCCACCGTTCGGAGGTCATCGCTCCACCTAGCTAGGGGGCGTCCCGAGTTACGTCATTCGCTGCGCAGCCTCCACTCGAGAACCCGTCCGCTCCAGCGATCGTCAGTTCTACAACATACATGGCCATACGAACATGCGAACATACGACTCACCTAATGGTTAGTAGTCACTCTCGCTCTTGACGTCAGCAGCAATGCCGTACACACATTGAAGTCAGTGCCTACCATTGACTATTTTTTTTTTTTTTTTTTATAACAACTAAGAGGCAAACGAGCAAGACGGGTCACCTGATGGTAAGTGATTCACCGCCGCCCACGTCACCAGCGTTTACGCCAGTGCGTTGCCTACCCTTCAGATAAGAATATGCTCTTTTCTTGAATAACCCAATGTCGCAGTTGTTGGGGAAGACCGCTGATGGCAACGAATTCCAGAGATTTACTGTGCGTGGCAGAAAACTGTTTTTAAAACGCATTGTAGTGGAACGCCAACCATCCAGATGGTGCGGATGATAGTTCCGGAGAGACGATCGGTTGCGAAAATCAGCGGCTTCTATTAAATTGAACAACTCCTCGGAACACTCCCCATTGTAAATTTTGTAAAGTATGCATAGGGAAGATAGATCCCTACGCAGTGCCAAAGGATCTAGCCGATCGGCAAGTACAGGATCGTCGACAATCCGAGATGCCCTACGTTGGATTCGGTCAAAGGGAGATAGCTGATAACCCGGAGCCCCGGCCCAAAGGTGGCAACAATACTCCATGTGAGGCCGCACCTGCGCCTTATACAGCTTAAGGCGGTGAGCTGGCTTGAAGTACTGTTTGGCCCTGTTGAGTACTCCGAGTTTTTTGGAGGCCATTTTAGCCTTGCTCTCCAAATGACCGCCAAACTGGACAACACTCGAAATGTCTACGCCCAGAATGCCCATGTTCGGCTTGGCACAAAGGTGAGTGTTTCCGAAGAGTGGCGATGCGACAAAGGGGGCTTTTTTAGCGGTGAACGCGCAAACTTGAGTCTTAGAAGGGTTAAACTGGACTAGATTTAGTCCCCCCCAATCGGAAATCTTCACAAGGGACTACTCCGCAAACCTCTAAAAGAGAACATCTCATAGCTCCGTACACTTTTTTTTTATGATTGAAGGATTACTGGTGGCCCGGAGGCCTTTCCAGTTTCACCAGGACAGGTGGGCGAGCAAAGGCTCAGCCAGGAGGTGTGGGATTTGCTAACAGCTACCCGAGCGCCTCCGAAGGAGATCTAACAGCTCAAGAGTAGCTGCTTCGCGAATGAATCTACTACCGGATCGGAATCGCGACCCGCTGAGAAGATCCGGCGAGAAACTCAGCGAGCTTATTCATGGGTTAGGTTGCACGGCGAACTCTTTGTCGAGTTCGACGAGTACGGTTACCGAGGTCCCTAAGCCTGCTCCTAGTGTTAGAGCTGAAGGCGTCTAATGCAAAGGTTATTGGATCTGATGGATCCGTAAGGACGTGTCTAGGGCGTCGACGGTGACTGGCACCTGCGTGATCAGGATTCGGGGAGTAGTCAGCGGCGGCAACGATAAGGCGATTATCATGACGCATAGCCTTATCGAAGTACCGTTCCGACGCTGACTTCATGTATTTCTGGATAGATTCGAGGCCCAGGTCGTCGTGTAGGTCAACGTTCCTCACGAACCACGGAGCTCCGATGGCTAACCTGCAAAAGCGGGATTTTAGAGATTGGAGGGTGTCTATGTGTGTGCGGGCCGCGTGAGCGAACACCACACTCGTGTAAGTCATGACGGGCCTTATGCAAGTTTTGTAAAGTGTCACCTTGTTCCGAAGGGACATTTTACTCCGCTTACAGATCATGGGGTAAAGTCTACCGAGAATAAACGCGGCACGGTCACGGACTGATTTTATATGCGGGCGGAATGTCATCGATGCATCCAGGGTAACGCCCAGGTACTTGACCTTCCTGGCCCAGGGTATGGGTTGTCTAAAGAGAGTAATCGGGGGTGTGAGATTCCTCCTCCTAATCCGGGAGGAAATCCGTGTGGCGCTTCCCCTCTGAAATAGCACCGCAGTACTTTTCGCTGGGTTGATGTCTATGCGCCATTTTCGGAACCACTGTGCTAGGGCTAGGGCTGCGCTCTGAAGCTTCTTCGCGATTAGGGAATTGTTTCTACTGGAATAGTAAACAGTCGTGTCGTCGGCGAATAAAGCTAAATGGGTCGGCGGCGACTGGGGAATATCGTTAACGAATAAGGTAAATAGGAGGGGTGAGAGGACAGAGCCTTGCGGGACTCCAGCTGTAAGAGGTCGCGGGGAGGAGCGGGTTCCCTCGACTCGATATCGAAAAGAGCGGTTCGACAAGAAGTCCCGTATGATGAGCACGAGACTATCCGGCACGCCCATGTTGAATAGTTTGAAAATCAAACCGTTGTGCCAGACTTTGTCGAACGCTTTTGCGACATCGAAGAAGAGAGCTCCCGTGTATAACGGTTTTGGTCGATTAAGCCCCATAAGAATGTGCTCCGTGAGGCGGTGCACCTGTTGAACGCATGAGTGATTTGTACGGAATCCGAATTGTTCATCGATGAGAATGCCCTTGGATGAGACGAAGTCTCTGAGGCGTTTGTAGAGCAGACGCTCATACAGTTTGCCTAGAGACATGAGGAGGTTAATCGGGCGGTAGCTCGTCAGATGATTTTTTGGTTTACCGGGTTTATGTATGCCGATAATGTCCGCTTCTTTCCACATCGCGGGAAAGATACAGTTCGCCATAGCGGCATTGAAAATAGATGCCAACATCACGATGAGTTGGACGGGTAGAAGTTTAATAACGCGGTTGGATATACTGTCGGAACCGGGAGCCTTGCGAGAACGTAGGTCTTTGATCAAGTCTTTAACTTTCATCGGGGTGACGGGTGGTAACGCATCCGAGGGTGGCAAGGAGACTCTGCGTTCTACCTCACTGTCTACTAGTTCTACATGAACAGGGTCCACGGATTGAGTGCTGGGCGTGCACTGGGTTTGCAATGTATCGGCCAGCAGCTCTGCTTTTTCGTCATCATCAAACGCCGCGAGTCGGCCTGAGGGGCCTACGAGGGGGGGCATAGTTACTACCGTATCCGATTTGAGAGTACGAGCTAAGCGGTAGTAAGCCCTTGGGGAGGGCGCGAGTCCTTCTAAGAAATCAGACCATCTGGCATCTCGGACTTCGGCGATGCGAAACTTTACGTCGCGTTGTAGGGCACGCATTCGAATTCGATTTTCAGCGGTAGGATACCTGTCGTAGGCGCGTATCGAGGCGTTTTTAGCTCTAAGGAGTTCCCTAATATCGTCGGACAATTTGAAGCGGTGAAGGAAGTCCTCCGCTACAACTTGTTTCGATAATATATCTAATGTCGAGGTGATGTGTGACGTTAAGATGTCTATGGCTTCAGCGGTATCCTGAGGAGACGGGGTAGAGTCCGGGTTAAACGGGAGCGATGGTGGATCAGATTCAGCCAGGCTGATGCCCAGCGTGTGCCAATCCACCACAGTCCTCGTGACGGGAACGGAATCGGGAGCGCGACCGAGTTTCATAACGACGGGACGGTGGTCTGAATCTAACTCTGAAACTACTTCGATCGAGTGTAAGCGCAAAGTTACGTTTTTTAATAACGCTATGTCGAGTATATCCGGGCGATGCGCGATATTTAGCGGGTAGTGAGTCGGGGTTAGCGGAGCGACGATATCGAAGGCGAGATCATCGACTAACGCGTCAAGCCGCCTGCCATTCGGGGTTTTGGTGTGTGAGTTCCACCTGATGTGTTTACAATTTAGGTCGCCCGCCAGAATGACAGAGCTCCCCATGCCGAGCAGCGCCTCGATATCACTGCTTAGAACGATCTTTTCCGGTGGAAGATAAACGGACGCGATAACGATCGGCGCGTGTCCCGTCAGTGAGATTCGGCACACTGATGCTTCGATATTAGCGAGCGCGGGAGGATCGAGCGGGACGCAATGCAGGGCTCTTCTATAGTAAATGACGGTACCACCACCACGGGCAGAGAGCCTGTCGTTCCTGACCATGTTATAGTTCGCGATTTTAGGGTCACGGCGCGCGGGCTTAAGTAGGGTCTCCTGCACTAAAAAGATATCAATTTGATGGTCACGCAAAAAGTCAGAAACCTGATCACGTTGATTTGCGAGACCGTAAGCGTTAAAAAATCCTATCGTTACGGATAGGGGCTTTACTCTACTTATATACGCCATTGATTACCGGAGCTCCGTACAGCCCGGGGTTCCAAACGGTACATGAGAACGGGAATGTCGAAAATCCAAACGGCCTACGTTTGTATGAATGCAAATGTTTTATGCAAATTTTACGTCGCTAATGAAAAAATGGTTCGGATTTAATACGTCGTAATACAGAATCACAAATGAGTACACGGTTCATTAGGTTCCTTTCAGTGAGCTCGTAAGGTACCCAAATATCGAGCTTTTTTGTGTACCCAGTTTTTTTCAAATGCGCCAAAACTATTTAGTGGTCAATTCCCAGCTCTTCAGCTACGCCGTAACTACTGATATGCCGATCTTGTTCCACTTTTCAAAAATGGCATCCATTTTATTCGTAATAGGGCGACCAGAGCGACCGCATCTTTCACATTAAAATTTCCGGATTGAAAACGCTTAAACCAAATTTGTGCTACTCTCACAGACACTGCACTAGATCCAAAAACATCACAATTTTTTTTCGCGGCTTGCGTTGCATTTGCACCTTTTTTGTAGTAAATTTTTAAAATGTATCGAATTTCTTTATTAGATTCACTCATCTTGACAGTACGAAAAATAAATAAAAATCACACATTTTCATAATTTGAATTTGGAATTATCTTCTTTCAAATTTAAACTTTTAATAATACCAAAACCAGCCTGATACAAATAGTATTGCCAAAGAGATTTTATTACAAGTTCATACATACAATAATGCGAAAATACTTTTTACAACCTATTATGTGACCCAGACCGAGGGACTTTAGTCAGATATCCGTTTTAGATAAACACTAATCAAATCAAATCAAATCAAAAAAAATTTATTCAACATAAAGGAAAGTACATACTTATTGAACGTCAAAAGAACTACCGCCAATTCACAAGAACTAGCCTCCGTCCTGAGAAGAATTGGCAAGAAACTCAGCGGGCATGTCTTTTTTTTTAAATATTAGATATTTTTTTTAATATTAGATTTTTTTTAATATTCATTTTTACATGAGTATTATAACATAACAATTATTACAATATTGAAATGCCCGGAGCGAGCAACTCATTCCCACTTTGTGCAATCTTCTAGATAATCATTGACTTTATAGTAAGCTTTATTGCACAGATGTTCTTTAATAGTTTTCTTAAACCTATGTATATGTAGGTTCTGAACATCTTGTGGGATTTTGTTGTACAGGCGCACAGACAAACACCCGAATGAGTTTCGTATCTTATGTAACCTACTCATCGGCACAACAAGCTTGTGTTTGTTCCTAGTATTTCTATTATGTATGTCCGACATTTTAGGAAACTCCTCAATATGTTTACGAACATACATAAAATTTTCAAAGATGTACTGGGATGGCATAGTGAGAACTTTAATTTCTTTAAATTTTGCCCTCAAGGATTCCCTTGAGTGCATGTTATAAATAGCACGTATAGCTCTTTTCTGCAGAATAAATATCATTTCTACATCGGCCGCATTGCCCCATAGCAAAATGCCATAGGACATGACACTGTGGAACTAAAGTAAACTAAACGAGCCGTGTCCGCATTTGTTAACATTCTAATTTTTTTTACTGCGTATGCTGCAGAGCTAAGGTTACTCGCCAATTTATGAATATGCGGTCCCCACTGCAGTTTGGAGTCCACTGTTATACCAAGAAATACGGTACAATTAGTGTGATAAATACGATTATTTACTCTGAGTTCAATGTATGTATGTAAGTAGTCATTTAAATGTATATTATTATATTTTATTACGATTTCGTGTATTATACCTTGATTTTCACGACAGAGAAAATCCTAGCTTGGGAGATTGGTTATATACTACTAGCTGCTGGTCGCGACTTCGACGGGCGACGCGCTCAAGGAAAAGTGTCAGTGTAGTTTCCCGAGGGAAAGAAATAAAAGATAGCTTTTACATTTTTAATTTAATAGTATAGACAGTTAATAGAAATGAAGTCCGATCGATAGTTCCGCCGCGGACTGCGTCACCATCATCGGCCAGTAATAGTTGTCTGAGGGCCGCCAGGTCGCCTGCCGCCCGGCGCCGCTCGTCAGCACGAGGCGTCTGACGTGTCGACCTACTTCAGCGCGCGGTGCGTGTGATGCCGGTGGATACGCGCGAGACCCGACGTGAGGTCTGCCCCCGCCTCGCTGTTCGCTACAATTTCACAACAACAACCTTCCGACCCGCCGCTGCTCTGTTATGAGCGCGAACATTGGACCTCTTTTTCTAACACCATTCACCTTACGCGTGTCGTCTCATCTCACGCGTTTAAAGAAAACCCGTTACTTTTACCTGCAAAAAGACTCTATCTGCAGTTGTTAGCAGACAGACCTATCACCGATCTACAGCCTCGCTCTGACGCGGCGTTTCTGTGAGTGTTGAAGCGAGACAGAAATAAGTCGTACGAATCCAACACAGCATACCGGTGCTGCAAGTTTTTGACAGTTTCTTCATTTCAAAGTTGGCGGAGTGATACCTCTAACGTCATGTTTGTTTATTAAGCGTTAATTAAATTTGCAAAAATAATAATAAATAGAAATAAAGTATATGTAAAAGGTTGAGTGGGACGTATAACATTCGAGTGAGAACCGTGTCAGCGGTGCGTGCTCTGTGCGCGAGTGTACATCGAGGAATGTAAGTAATACATAAGGTATGTAGCTGGTTTTGATAACTGTAAGTTGACAGTGAGATGGAGGCGTCACGACGTATTGTCGTGCGGAGTACGGACCACAAGATGCATGTTGGCACGCGCACGGGGCATCAAGGTCACACAGTCACACTGCGAGACTGTGCTGTGCTTGCCTGCAACGTTCGAGCACGACACTGCACGAGAGAAGAGACTGGACATTGTACTAATATGTGTGACACACAATATGCTTTACTATGTTAGTCCCCGGCCGATGACTATTGTTCTAACAATTATAATAAAAATGCCAGTCATTAAGTGAGTCAGCGCGGGCATAGTAATACGCACATTTTGGTTACATAAGCGATAAATTGTTATAGTTGCGTTCTTGTAGTTTGTCTTCAGTTCCGGGTTCTGTTCTGAACTAGTTAGCAATTCATATAGTCTCCGGCGAACTCTACAACTAGGGCACGACGGCGTCGGTTCATTGTCCACAACCTGACTGATTCCCACGAGCCTCGAGTATGGTTCCCATTTGTTTCGTCATTGAAGTGAATGATAATGACACGTCCATGGCCATGCCTGCTGCCGCACGAGCAGAGGCAGACGGCAGCCGCGTCCTCCATCGTGGACCCTTGCGTGTCTACTACACAGTCTCTCTAGTGCGATTTAGTCTTCATAGATTTTATTCGGATCAGTCGATTTTTCATCCCGCTGGACCTTTGTACGTTATTCATGATGCGTCACATTTTGTGCACAAAAATAAAACTATTTCTGAAATAATATCGTTTGAAAGTTTCACATGGCAAAATGATGAACCCACATGATCATGAGCGACCAAGTCTAAATATAGAAACTCATAAGCTCACTGGCTCACAATAATCACGATGGAATGATGTATTTATTCACATCAATTATGATAGCTACACGAGTAGGTATAGAAGGGAGCTCTACATAACTTATCTTTAGCTTTACATTCTCAGTTAAAGCTCAGCAGATGTATAAAAGCACTTGCATAACTCAATATTCACAAAATAATGTAATTTGTGAGTTGTATCTGCAGGTGTGGCAGGTGTGGCAGGTGTGGTGGGTGTGGGGTGAGTTCAATTATCACATTTGTCACGGCTCGTCCCGTGCGGCTCACTGACTCAATGCCGAATGCATAGATCACACTTTACAAGTAGTGTAGTGTTTGACTTGAGGTTTCGTCTTCACAATTTGTACCGAGACCGATAAGTAAGTAGGTACATACTATGAATACCAGTCAACGCCTCGAACGTCAGCAGTGAATAGCGCTGTTCTTCAAGACGCTGACCTCCTAACTGTCCCGGCAAACAATAACACTGTTCTTGCGCGGCTCGAGAGAGCGGGGTCGTAAAACAATTTCCGTGTGACGTCATCATGGAGCAAACTGTACTAATGGTCACAGAAACATTCAACTCGAACGAAAGTTGACAAGTGTTAAACACACCACCACCGTGTACAGGATAGCGTTGCACTTTAAACTTGTCGCCATATTGTTGTTGTTGTATTGTTGTTTCTTTTTCTTTTATTTCTTTTGTGCCTACAAGTCGATTATTCGGCCAACCTGATGGTGAGCGGGTACCGTCGTCCATGGACATCAGCAGTACTAAAGAGTAGGACGACATCAGTTATCCCAATTCAATGAGACTTCGATTTCGATTAATCACCATATGATGTCGTTCGGTATCTTGTGATACCTCTGCAGTGAAAAGGTTGTGAGTTGGCCTGCTAAGAGCTACGTGTGCCCGATATTCCAACTGTGACTGGTCTCGGTGAGCCCAGCGCATCACAGCGCTGTGACACTACAATTTACAGTCAAACCACAGTAATTGTACGTATTAGTACTTATTAGTCGTAATGTAATGTCTGCTTGCCCCGGACGCCCGGACACGACACGCGACAGGATGAGTGTCATTTCTGTGGCCGCCCGGACAGCCAGCGCTCTTACTGCAGTGCAGGAGTATCGGAACGCGGAATTTAAATCGTTTTAGAAATTTTTTGAAAGATTCTCAAAGCGCTTAACTTTATAGGGCAGTAAAATTAAAGCCAAATAATAGATGGCGTCAACAACATGATTTGCATAAGCAATTGCAATACTTAGTCAAAGTATTAATGTTAATTATAACATAATTTATTATTAATATATAATATGCTTTATTATTATTTGAGTATTTTGACAATCATTTATGTTTTTAAACAATAAATTAAACATTAAACATCTTCTGAACAATTTCACATCCAAACAGTGTGTACTAAATATTAATTATGGCAGAATAACAGCTTCATATTACTAGTAATAAATAAATAATAACATAGAATAAACTAAACTATTAATCATGTTAATTATTGCCAATAGTGGCGGTTTGCGACCATACACTCGTACTCGTACCTGGCTGTATGTCATTGTGTATTATCTATGTACCTACCTGGCTGGCAGTAGATGATGGCCCGTGCACTATTTGGTTGACATTATTAACTATATTTAGATTGTATGTAACATTTAATAAAAATGAATACAATTACCTTTGTTAAAATTACATTCCTTTAGTGCTTTGGCAAATGCGTTTATCGACCATTATATGCGTTTATATTGTATATTTGATGACAACTATTTTACATACACAGGAAGCTGCATACGATTTTTATTTTATTTTAACAGGATACGCGGGAATATTTCCGGCACATCAGCCATGTAGAATCACCTCACGGTGTTAATATGTAAAGCTAACAGTAATATTGTACAAATGTAGTCGTATGTTTTCAGAGGAAATGGCAGAGATCCTGCCGCGGCGAGGGGCGGACAGCTGGCCCGTACCCCTGCTGCTGCTTGCCGTACTGCATCACGTCACGGCACAGCACGTGAACCGCGCGCCTCACTTCGTGCCGCAAGTCGGGGACATGTCTCACTTCACGCTCGCAGAGGACACGCCGGTCGGGACTCCCGTTTATCAACTCAAAGGTAACCAATATTTAATTAACCCTTTTCTGATTTTTTTCCGACAAGGGGCCGAACCTCACGCGTGGCTTCTACGCTTAGAGGATTTTCGGGGTATGTGTATTTTGACGTCTACAGATGTTCGGAGCAGACCGCGGGCCCAAAGATCTCTTTTGGGTTTTACCTACCAAATGAATCCCTTAGAAATCTTTCCCCTCACGTCTGATCTCCACGCGGGGCTATAATTCGTGCAGAGTAAGGAGCTACCCCCAGTGAGGGAGGCGATCGTCGACGACCAACGATGCTGGTTTCCGTGATGCGGCAGCGCTCCGCACAGCCTGAACCCCCTCAAGTTACCCCTGACCATCACAGAGAAGAAACTACCTCTTAGGGGTCGGACGGCATGCTGTCGAGAGGGAAGAAGGGCTCTCCCTCTTCCGCTCCGCCGCCATCTTGTAGATGTCGAGCATCGCCTGACATCGACTCGTTGCTGTCAATCGTCGTAGGCCCGGGAGTGTTGCTAGCACTGGCCCTAGCAAGAGCAGTGTCTCGCAGAATCTACCACCGGATCGGAAACGTGACCTACTGAGAAGATCCGGCGAGAAACTCAGTGGAGGGTGTCTATGGGTTAGTTTACTCGTCGGGCCCTTCGTCGCAAGCTACGGATTCGGCAAGGACGGTGACTGGTTGGCAGCGACAGGTACGGTCCTGTCTTCACGACGAGAAGCCGGCGCTACTCTGTGAAAACAGGGCATTACTGGAGACATCAACCTCATGTCTGTGAATGGGGTATTCATGTTATAGTGACTATGAAAGCGGATAGGTATGCTAAAGAGTAGGTGTACTATAGCTGCATGAATTAAGGTATTTGTTGGCATACATAATTATTGCTTTAAGAGAAAAAGCTTTGTTAACAAGTGTGTGCAACCGCAGGCATCGATCCGGAGAACGATCAACTACGGTACTCGATATCTGGGCAACACTTGTCGGTGGACGCACTGAGTGGCGTGGTGACCCTCGTGCGGAGCCTCGACCGTGAGGAGCTGGACCAGCTCGAGGTCATCATCAGCATCACTGGTCAGTGCCGTTATTGCACTATGTGCACATTTCTTATTTTCTATATGCTTAGAGTATGTATTCAGTAAGAAGTCGCGAAGGGAGCATCCAGCTTCTATATTTAAATGATATTGATCGTGTTGCCGTGAGAATTTCAGGACTTGTCTAATTTGGTTATTTCCACAGCATTTTTTCTTTTGTTTATCTTGCAAAAGAGGACTATGCGAGTAACGTATAATGTAAAAATCGAGATTCACTACGCCGGATGAATAAAGATATCGGCACGCCCACAGTTGCACCACAAAATATTATATTTTTACTAGTATCATGTACGTCTTTCAGAATTTTACCTTATACATATTACTTATATGATTACAGTGACATACCTTCGAAGAACACTAGAAATAAAAGTAAACTTGTTTAGCTCTTATAGAAAGGCCTGCAGAAAGTAATTAGCTCGTTCCTTGACTAGTGCATAATTTACTATAACAAAATCCTAGGGGCTATTTTGAATCTCCGCTTTAAAATTATTAAAATAATAACTAAAAGTACCTCAACGGCAAAGGCTTAACAATCAGGCGCGGATGTTGTCTCAAGACGCGGGGCTCTCCCCACGCATCAGCAACACTGAAAAGATGGTTGGTCTTCCTGGATGAGCCCTTGCTCACCCACCTGCTCTGGAAAGCCTTCCAGGCCACCAGTACTCTTTCAATCATAAAAAAAGATGGTTGGTCAGTGCTAAGAAATGCACCTGTAGGCCTCTGTTCTAGTCCTAATCATGTTTATTTTATAGAATTCTTTTTTTATGTACTGATGGTACATAAGCATATTATAAAAAAAGAAAGCCCTGAGTTTCTTGACATTCTTCTCCACGGTGAAAATGATTTGCTAATCGGTGATAAGGTTGCGACGATTTGTAAGTGCCTTTTTTTATTATTTTTTTATTGCTTAGATGGGTGGACGAGCTCACAGCCCACCTGGTGTTAAGTGGTTACTGGAGCCCATAGACATCTACAACGTAAATGCGCCACCCACCTTGAGATATAAGTTCTAAGGTCTCAGTATAGTTACAACGGCTACCCCACCCTTCAAACCAAAACGCATTACTGCTTCACGGCAGAAATAGGCAGGGCGGTGGTACTTACCCGTGCGGACTCACAATAGGTCCTACCACCAGTGGAAAAGGCCTGCGAAGGCTTACCAGAAAAAAAGCGCTTTGACTTTACTTTTAATAATGAGGCACAATATACCGTCTTTTCGACTATTTCTCTGTCGAAGCCACCCCATGTTTCCAGTCTCAAAGTAGATCAGAAAATAGAAAAAGAAAGACACATTTACCTTGAACATCTACAGCGGTGTTGTACAGACTTACATGTATTTCTCTTACTTAGTTTAATCTGTTGTGTTGTTGTGCGTGATCAGACGAGGCCAGGGAGTCATCGGAGCCGAACACCGTGTCTCTGCGGCGCGTGATCCCGGTCACCGACGTCAACGATAACCCGCCCGTCTTCCTCAACCGGCCCTACATAGTGAACATCAGCGAGGCGGCCCCGGTGGGGGCAGAGCTCCAGGTCTGCTCCATCACCAGTCACGAATCATATGGGATCTTCTGGATGTCATAGACCCACCCCGCCGCGTTACTGTTGTGACGGCAACACGGAGTCAGGTGTCTTGAGAGCCCGTACTGGGAGGTACCACCATCCGGCCTAGTTCTGCCACTAAGCAGTAATGCTGTCCAATTTAAAAAAGCAGGACAGTCATTATACATAGTATGCAATTGAGACATAGACCTCATGTCTTGAGACGGGTGGTGAGGTGCGGAAGACAATCTTTCATCACATCATGACCGCTTTTGAGCACTTTGTACAGCTCATCAGTACGAATGTTTGATAAAGTCCATTCACCGTAAGCTTTCTGTAACATTGTCGGTGAGTCCAAACACGAAATTCCATTGGCGATGGAAAATTTAAGACAAACTTTTTGTTCAATGTTTTTGCCCAGTATAAAATTAGCAATGCACAATAAACATAATATAACTACAAATAGAACTAAATTTAATCTGAATAACAGATGGAACTCAAACTGCGCGCCAAAATAGAAAACAGCTTTTCGACTTTTTTTTTATTGCCCTTGTAGGCAGACGTTCATACAGCCCACCTGACGGTGAGTGGTTACCGTCGCCTATGGACCTCAGCAATGCCAGGGGCAGAGCCAGGCCGCTGCCTACCAAATTATACCTGACTGACCTGTATTATAAGTTTTATTGGGATTGTATTATGTCATTCCGTCTAGAATCACTTATTGAATATTTATAATTAATATACATCGAGATATTATGATAATATAATCTAATCTCGATGTTAATATACCTGCTTTTTTTTACAAATTACAAATGATTAAATTATTTTCAGATAAATCCAAAAATACTAGTAACAGACCGAGACGCCGGACTAAACGCAAATCTCCTGGTGACGTGTTCCACCAGGGAGAAGGGCAGCGACGCTGAGGCGTGCGCCACCTTCAGGGTCGAGACTGTCGTGGTGAGCTGCTGCATGTTCACGGAAATAAACTTATCATTATGGTTGAATGTGGGAAAACAACTCCTGCACGGGAACCAACAATGATATGTATATTGTTACATTCCAAAACACACACTGCAGACAGAATTGCGCTTTTACCAGTTACCAATGACCGGTCTGTTTCCTGAACGACCGGATTAAAAATGCCGTGACACTGTCAGTGACCGTACAATTAATTCAGGATAATAGTTGATGATGCCAATAGTCAAGCAAAGCTGTAAGCGGGCCGGTTCTAATTAGCAACGTCGCGCAGTTATCGTCGAGCGAGTACGAGGTGCGGCTGTTCGTGGACGCCGCGCTGGACTACGAGCGCAGGTCGGCGTACGTGGTGACGCTGCAGGCCGCCGACGCGTCCGAGTCCCCGCTGCGCGCCGCCGCCAGCGTCGCCGTCGCCGTGCGGGACGAGCAGGACCAGCCGCCCGTCTTCCTCAACGCGCCCTACTCCGCCACCGTGCCAGAGAACACGCCCACAGTAATTGTGCTACTCTCTACTCCACAAGCCCGCCAGCTTTTGACTTCTTTGACAATTCACAATTGACAATCTTGCGACTATGTCGTGGTGCGATCAGAGCAAATGATGTGCCAACCATTTTACGTGCAAGCACGAACGAACAAAATCTAACACGCCAAATGTATTGACGCCGTAATGTCCATTAGAAATTACGTTCTGTTGTACGGAATTGAAAAAATATCTTTTTAAAAAAGATTTTATTGACAAAATGAATATATAAAGATTTCACGACGATTAATGACGGCAACCGTGCCGTGTGGAATTAGGAATAGGACTGACTGGATAGGGAGGGGATTGTTCTCTAATAAAGGATCATAACTGATGATGCTATTCGGGAAAGGTGACAGTTCGTACGTATGATTATAATATTGTTTTAGATTACGTTGGCTTGAAGTCATATCATCACATATCGTTTGCGCTAGTTTCCAGCTTTATATTTACTCTCTCGTTCACTATTATAAATAAACGACCGTATAGACAAGACAACGTGAATACCGCTACCTACCTTGAAACATGAAGTCACAGTCTTCACGTGTCGGATAGCGCCTTTCGCATGCCTTGAACTAGAACTTCGCGAACTTCGTCTTGCATTAAAATACGACAAGATGGTGGTACTTGCTCACGAGGATCACACTACGCTCTGCTACTGAGTGTGCTCCATAGAGGACACGCGTCAACAACACGACTTTCCCCCGATGGAAGTTAAAGACTTGATCAAAGACCTACGTCCTCGCAAGGCTCCCGGTTCCGACAGTATATCCAACCGCGTTATTAAACTTCTACTCGTCCAACTCATCGTGATGTTGGCATCTATTTTCAATGCCACTATGGCGAACTGTATCTTTCCCGCGGTGTGGAAAGAAGCGGACGTTATCGGCATACATAAACCCGGTAAACCAAAAAATCATCCGACGAGCTACCGCCCGATTAGCCTCCTCATGTCTCTAGGCAAACTGTATGAGCGTCTGCTCTACAAACGCCTCAGAGACTTCGTCTCAACCAAGGGCATTCTCATCGATGAACAATTCGGATTCCGTACAAATCACTCATGCGTTCAACAGGTGCACCGCCTCACGGAGCACATTCTTGTGGGGCTTAATCGACCAAAACCGTTATACACGGGAGCTCTCTTCTTCGACGTCGCAAAAGCGTTCGACAAAGTCTGGCACAACGGTTTGATTTTCAAACTATTCAACATGGGCGTGCCGGATAGTCTCGTGCTCATCATACGGACTTCTTGTCGAACCGCTCTTTTTGATATCGAGTCGAAGGAACCCGCTCCTCCCCACGACCTCTCACAGCTGGAGTCCCGCAAGGCTCTGTTCTCTCACCCCTCCTATTTAGCTTATTCGTTAACGATATTCCCCGGTCGCCGCCGACCCATTTAGCTTTATTCGCCGACGACACGACTGTTTACTATTCCAGTAGAAACAAGTCCCTAATCGCGAAGAAGCTTCAGAGCGCAGCCCTAGCCCTAGGATAGTGGTTCCGAAAATAGCGCATAGACATCAACCCAGCGAAAAGTACTGCGGTGCTATTTCAGAGGGGAAGCGCCACACGGATTTCCTCCCGGATTAGGAGGAGGAATCTCACACCCCCGATTACTCTCTTTAGACAACCCATACCCTGGGCCAGGAAGGTCAAGTACCTGGGCGTTACCCTGGATGCATCGATGACATTCCGCCCGCATATAAAATCAGTCCGTGACCGTGCCGCGTTTATTCTCGGTAGACTTTACCCCATGATCTGTAAGCGGAGTAAAATGTCCCTTCGGAACAAGGTGACACTTTACAAAACTTGCATAAGGCCCGTCATGACTTACGCGAGTGTGGTGTTCGCTCACGCGGCCCGCACACACATAGACACCCTCCATCTCTACAATCCCACTTTTGCAGGTTAGCCGTCGGACCTCCGTGGTTCGTGAGGAACGTTGACCTACGCGACGACCTGGGCCTCGAATCTATCCGGAAATACATGAAGTCAGCGTCGGAACGGTACTTCGATAAGGCTATGCGTCATGATAATCGCCTTATCGTTGCCGCCGCTGACTACTCCCCGAATCCTGATCATGCAGGAGCCAGTCACCGTCGACGCCCTAGACACGTCCTTACGGATCCATCAGATCCAATAACCTTTGCATTAGACGCCTTCAGCTCTAACACTAGGAGCAGGCTTAGGGACCCCGGTAACCGTACTCGTCGAACTTGACAAAGAGTTCGTCGTGTAACCTAACCCATGAATCAGCTCGCTGAGTTTCTCGCCGGATCTTCTCAGCGGGTCGCGATTCCGATCCGGTAGTAGATTCATTCGCGAAGCAGCTGCTCTTGAGCTGTTAGGTCTCCTTCGGAGGCGCTCGGGTAGCTGTTAGCAAATCCCACCCCTCCTGGCTGAGCCTTTGCTCCTGTCCTGGTGAAACTGGAAAGGCCTCCGGGCCAACAGTAATCCTTCAATAATAAAAAAAAAAAAAAAAACACGACTTTCTTTATTTATTTATAGAACACCAGTATACTAGAAATAATAGCAAAAGACGGTGACACAGCCAACCCGAGAGCAGTTCTTTTAACTATTGAGGGTGATACGGAAGGGTACTTCAAGTTGGTCCCCGAGAAGCCACTAGGGCGCGGTGTACTAGTCACTTCTGATAATCCAATCGACAGAGAAAGTGAAACTGTTTTACAAAACGGAGGAGTCTATACTTTCTTCATAAAGGTGGGTTTTTTTTTTGTTTTTTTCTATAGCATAAATACTGTTACGCGCTGGGCCTCTGAATAAATATAGCTCTCACCGAAGTACAAATTAAATCTCTATTTAAAACCGCCTTCGCTTCAGATGATCCCTTCGCTGTTTCGCTTCGAGTAGAACCGATTACTAATTGTCTTCATTTAATCTCTACTACGCTTTTATAATCAACACGACAAGTCTACAATGGCGTTACTCTTACCGACGTAACAATACAGTGATATAAATACAAAATAACGTTAATTGATTTCTCAGGCTACCGAACTAATAAACAACGAAGTGCCCTCGGACTACACGGTGACTTCGATCACCATCATAGTGACGGACGTCGATGATCACGCTCCGAGATTCAATAAAGATGTCTTCGATATTTCAATACCTGAAAACATAGAAAACGGCAGCCCCATACCAGGACTATCTATTTACGTTGAAGATGATGATATCGGACAAAACAGTAAATACGACTTGAAGTTGCGGGACGTGCTTAATTCGAGAGATGTATTCGCCGTGACTACGGAACACGGCGAAGGACGAACGCCAATCACCATCAAAGTAACAGATTCTTCCCGCTTAGACTACGACGTAGACAGTGATGAAGGCAGGTTGTTCAGTTTCGACATAGTGAGTTCACTGAACGACGTGGAGCTCTCGGCGGCTAGAGTCAATATTAAACTTTTAGATGTCAATGATAACGCTCCGGTTTTCAAACGGGCAACTTATAAATTCGATACTTTAGAAAATACTACCATTGGGTCAAAGGTAGGAGACGTTGCAGCGACAGACAAAGATTTCGGTATATTCGGAGAACTTGAGTATACTTTGACTGGCTTCGGATCCAATCTATTCAGTACTGATAAGCAAAGAGGTGGATTGTATGTCCAGAAGAGTTGGACTATGAGAAACAAAAGAGTTACAGTCTAACACTTTTCGCTAAAGATGGCGGAGGTAAAAGCTCATCCACTAGTATCTTCATCGATGTGTTAGATGTCAACGACAATGCTCCTATATTTGAGGCAACCGAGTACACCAGGACCATCAGAGACGGCGCCACCAGCTTCGAGCCACAGCTCGTTCTGCGAGTAAGTTTTTTAAGTATCACTTTTTTATTAGTTGTGTCATCGTGATGAAGTTTCTCACAAATTTATTTTCAGGCTATAGACGTCGATGGGCCGACTCAAGGAAATGGTCGCATTAAATATTTAATAGAATCTGATAACAGCATTAACAATAAAGGCAGGGCGTTCGAAATAGATGAAGACACCGGAGAGCTCAGCATTGTGGATAAGTTAGATAGCATGGACACTCCGAGGGGACAATATGAACTTATTATTCGAGCAACTGATTACGGTGGGCCTTTTAAGTTAGATGCCATACAAAGTCCAATAAGACACCACATATTTATAAGATCTAATGATGTTGAATCACAATGTTTCAGGCATACCAGCCCTTCATAACGACACTCGAGTCTATATTAGAGTCGGAGTCCCGGGAAATCAACGGCCTACGTTCAAAGGGAACTATCATCTGTACAAACACACCGGGAACAATCAGACTCTAGATAATACTAATGAATACTCGTTTGATCTGAATCCTATGAACTACAAAGCAACTATTAAAGAAAATGCAAAGCCGGGTGACACCGTGACCAAGGTGACTGCCAGCGACCCGGACGGGCTCGACGCGCTGCTCGTGTACTCCATCGTGTCCGGCTCCAAAGACAACTTCGTTATTCATGAAAAGTAAGCTCGGATTCGTTTTAAGTTTTCTAGGTAAGATCAATTTTTCTATTTGAGATGCTTGAAAAACCCGGAACTTTAATGATGTCACGTCGTACCTCTCTTAAGTGTGGAGGTAGAAGATGAAGGGAGGTGTTGTATTGTATGAACCACTAATCAGTATGTCGGATGCATAATTGCGAAAAAATAATAATTAGAGTAGCTCTCCAGGCCGTAACCGAGGGACCAAAAATAATGAAGAGTATCGACGAGAACGGTTCGCTAACTCAAAATCAAGTGGTAGGGGCGCGGCGGACGCACTCCACATTACTCGGTTATTTATTGAAGTTGGGTTTCTATGTAAACCACCAGTAGCCCGTGTTTAACTGATTTCTCAAATCCATGTCAAGTCAAAAATTCCATTTCCTTGTAGAAATATTTTTTCAAGTTTCTGAAAATTGTCTTTTCTAATGTATCAATATTGCGTTGGAAAGTCTCATTTTTTTTTCAAACAAACGAAAGCAAATACACCGCGTTCAAATTTTTGATAGATGATGGAACTAAATTACGCGTAGTCAACAGCCAGATGAGCTAGGAGTCAACATTTGTCCGCTGCGCTCAGCATAACAACAGTAATTTTAATATACTTGAGACTTGAACCTCAAATCTAACGACGAGTGATGTTGACCGTGTTAGAGCTCCGACTTAACACAAGGGAGCGTGAGCTCTTCAATGAATTCCAATCAGTTTAACACACAATATAATTCATTAAATCGTTTATTTCTAGAAGTGGACTGATAACCGTATCGAGCGACGCGAACCTGGACCGCGACGTGAGTCCGGAGCGCTACGAGCTCGTGGTGTCGGCCGTGGACAGCGGCACGCCCCTGCCGGAGACCGCCACCACCACGGTGCTCGTGCTCGTACAAGATGTTAACGATAAGCCGCCCAAGTTCAATTTCACGGAGTCCTCCACGTACATCTCTGAGAAGACCAAAGTCGGTGACGTTGTCGCTAAGATAGTAGCGTTCGACACTGATGTCAGTTCGAAACTTAAGTACAGTATTATGAAACCGATAAGAGCGCTCTCTAAGGCTGGTGTCCAGTTACAGCCGAACTCACCCTATGACTACGCCAACTTGTTCCACATCGAGGAGGACACCGGGGAGATCCGGGTCAACGGAACTCTGGACTACAACCAAGCCAGCATAGTTATTCTAACCGTAAAGGTGATTGACGTCAACGCCGAAATAGATAAAGACAAACAGTTTGCCACCATCGATCACACGATCTACATTCAGCCTTATGCTGATAAAAACCCCCAGTTTACGAATCCTGGTTGGACTACGTCGCGACCTTTGATTTATCACAAAATTAAAGAAGACCAACCTATCGGGAGCACCGTGCTCGTTCTCGCCGCTGAAGACCCAGTCTCGGGACATCTGGTGTCCAACTACAAAGTTATCAATTCAGAGACGGAATTACTTCAAGTGGACCCTCTAACGGGGCAAGTGGTTCTGACTAAGCACCTAGACTACGAGGAACTCACCAGCCCAAACCTAACACTGACCGTGAAGGCCACGAGTAGTGACGGCGCCCGGCACAGTGAAGCTAAGATAGTAATTGAAGTCATCAACATTAACGACAATCTACCGATATTCGAGAAAGAGGTACATCATTTCTGTTGGTTGTATACTTAGTATGTGATAGCACTCTGCTGCAATTCGCTCCGGGAGTCCTCTTTAGTTGATATCTACACCGTGTGCAACCTCTCTTGTAACAAACAACCCACGTGACAACTTCTTCGAACAGTGTCACGGTAGCACTCCGGCGTACTGGCGACACGACCCGACTGCACACTGTGCGCCCTTATTGATCGTGACACACTGAGGGTAGCGTTATTCATAACTTATTGTACCCTGAAAGTATACATTTTTAGGTTTACAGAGTGAGCGTTCTTGAATCTGTGAAGCATCCGGAACATATCGTGTCGGTGAAAGCAAATGACGCAGACGCCGTTCTCACTGAACAAGACAAGCTTGAGGGATATTCGGATATACGGTATGCACTGCGCGGAGAGAATTCAGAGCTGTTCACCATCAACAACGTCACAGGAGCGATACAGGTACATCCTCACGAATCTTCTGTTGTGTCCTATTAGTGGGTTCTGTACATTACATGAGTGAAGCATTGTATTGTTGAGTACAGATAGGCGCAGACAAGCATCTGGACCGGGAGCGGCAGTCGGTGCTGCGCGTGCTGGTGGAGGCGAGTGACGTGCCGCGCGGGGGCGCCCTCCGCCGCACGGCCGCCGCGCTGCTGCTCATAGACGTGCTCGACGTGGACGACAACGCGCCCGCCTTCGACAAGTCCCTCTACACCGGTAATTTGTCTCGACTCTAACCCACTGAGCCTTACAACTTGTAACCGCTCCGAATCTTTAACAGTAAGCTCAAGTGCTTGATCCTGCCTCCCATTGACGAAAAAATACAAACAATCAAAACAATATCGGTGTGTAGGTACCGAACAGCACATAAAATACGTTAGCTGTTTAGTTTTTTAATATATATAATTAAATTAATAAAAATATTTGCTCATTCTTCATTCTTCATTCATTACTCATCATTCATTCATTTTTATTTTTATTTTATCACATTTTTTTACATTGTAACTTAAATAACAATTTTATTCTTCCATTTTAATGCTAATTGCAGCTGTAGTTCCCGAGAACGTGCCGGTGGGAATGGGCGTGATCAACGTGACGGCCACCGACCCTGACGAGGGGCTCGGGGGGGAGATCCGATACGAATTCCTTGACGAGGGGGAAGCTGCAGGTTATCATAATAAAACTATTTGCATCCTTTCAGTTATCTGGTTGTTTGTTATAATTTGAATAATGATGATGGGTTCGGGACTAGGGTGGAGCGGAGTGGAGTAACTCAGAGGATGTATCGTGCTGTGCACAGGCTTGTTTAGCATCGAGCCGCGGTCGGGGTGGGTTCACACAAGCGGCGCGCTGACCGGGCGAGGCCGCACGGCGCCGTACCGGCTGCTGGTGGGCGCGACGGACGCCGGCGGACACGCGGCTGACGCGTCGCTTGCCGTCTACATCGGTGACGTCAGCGCTAACGATGGCGTGCCGCGCTTCATCCGGCCCGCTCCTGGAGAACTACTCACCGTCAACGAGGTAGGCTACGCACGCGTACTTTACCATGCGAAATAGACTCCGAGGCTAATGTTGATGGTTGTTTAGGATATGGCCTAGATCTGACGACTTACCGTGAATCGTCCCGCAACCACGTCCGAAGGTCCTGGTCAGGGATAAGTATTGCCCGCAGAATCAGTACATCTATCCTTCACTGTAGAAAGTCATAGGTCGCTGTTACTATTTTCCAATATTTTTTTATATGAAAGGGGAAACTTTACACACTATTTAAATTTTATGTGCGTACCGATGCGGCGACAGCGGCTTCGCGTGACAAACTCTGGTTCTGTTATTTTGGCGCGCTAACAGGCGGCCAGCGGGCAGCGGGCAGCGGGCAGGTGGTGGCGCTAGTGTCGCGCCGAAGAACCATTTCCCACGGAAATTGTGCATTCCGATACACACAATACGTCGTAGACTCAGTATAAGAAAAAAAATAAAAAATAATACATATAAACCAAATTGTGTCGCATTACGTACTTAAAGAATAAAAAAAAGAAATGATTCATAATAAAAAATAATTATTATAATATAAACTTATATATTTTACAACAAACTATTACGGGACGGAACAATAGTAAAAATGTCTTCCTGTATGCGTGTGATTAGTAGGACCTTGGTATTCACTTAACACCCGTAAATACATATATATTATTATACCACAACGTAAAAAAATAAAAATTTTCTTTATCTTATAAAGTGTCCAGTTATAAAGTAATGATGAGCCCAGTTTATTTTACAATGAGGGGCACCATCGGTTAAATTCTACTCGTCTTAAAACAGCATAGTAAGATCTCCAGTCACATACACACTTCTCTCAAAGCTAAAATAGGTATGCCTGCGCAGAACACAGCGCCGGGCACTGTAGTGTACGAGGTGGTGGCGACGGACCCAGATGACCCCACGCAGCCCTCCGGCCAGCTCCACTACTACATCCAGCAGAGCGATGACCTCACTCCCGCCTTCACCATCGGTAAACTTTATGTTTCGTTTGCTTATCTATTGCCATTCAAGGTAGACTACAAGACAGGCTACATTTCTAAGGATATGCGTTCTTGACGCATGTTTATGAGCGACTCCCACGATGAAGGCATAACATCGTGTAATTTTTTTAATTTTTTTATTTCATAGATACGTGAACGAGCTCACAGCCCACCTGGTGTTAAGTAGTCACCGGAGCCCATAGACATCTACAACGTAAATTCCGCCACCCACCTTGAGATATGAGCCGCAGTTCCGATTGCATCACCTTACAGTCCGGACGTGTTTTTGCGAGAAACTGTCGCTGCCGTCGCGATCTTGTGTCTTGAGTTTCGCTGCATTGTCGTTGTCGCATCGATCGCGGCATTGTTGCGAATTCTTGACGCACTATCGCTGGCGTCGCGACCTTGTGTCGTAAAAGCAACTCGAACTTGTCGATTGTGCATTCGTAACGACTTCACATTATCATCCACTCATATCATTTATTAAATTTATTTATTTATTCGGCGAGTAAAACAGTCTCTTTCGAGACTAACCCCCCGCTGAGATCACCGCTTGTTGTGGCATTCCCACAACCCAGTGGGGCCCCACCTTACCAAACTTCCACCCCAATCCTAGCCGACTGCCGTTTTCACGGCAAAGGCACTCCCCCCCCTTGGAGCTGGTAAAGCTCAGGGGGTGAACTCCTACTCAGGGGACTCGCCTTTCGGCGAGTGTGCCTTAAGTCCCGGGGACGCCCCCCCCGGGCAAAAACGGAAAAAAAATGGAAGAAGAGCTCTTAGGGTTTCTCGGGTTACTTGCCGAGAAGTACCCGGTGCTATCCAACCTCACGGCCGAATTCGCGGCCTACAGGGCCGCCCGCGCGAGTCCCGCCCCGCCCGCGTCCCTCGCCGCGTCATTTCGAGCCGCGCAGTCATGCCCCGCCCCCAAACCCAATTTGAGCGCACGTACGCACGTAGCGACTCACGAAGCGCCTAGCGCCAACGAAGCGCCTAACGCACCCGCGACGTCATTCTCGCCAATCTCATCCGTCGCGTCGTCCGTAATAATTAACTCAGGTTCAGACTCCGATACCGGATCGGAGATGGACTTCGAGTCCGCGACGAGCCCGCAGCCCGGAACCTCGGATGGGTTCCAAACGGTAAAACGCGGGAAAAAACGTACTCGCGCCGTGGAGTCCCGGAGCTCCACGACAAAACAAACAAAATCAGCGACTGCCTCCCGTCCGCAGGTAGTCGTGACACCGGAGTCGGACTCCGGCCGCCGCGCAACCCCACCGCCGCGTCCCAAGCCCGCACCCGCGCAAAAAACCGTCGCCCCGCCCCCGCTGATTCTCCAGGAGAAGTCAGCATGGAACCGCGTCTCCCAGGCCCTTCAGGCAAACAAAATAAATTATACCCATGCGCGTAACGTCGCGCATGGGATTCAAATAAAGGTCGCAACGCCGGGCGACCATAGGGCTCTATCCGCGTACCTCCGAAAGGAGAACATAGGTTTCCAAACCTATGCTCTTCAGGAGGACCGCGAGCTCCGCGTAGTAATACGCGGAGTTCCGAAGGAACTCGACATAGAGTACGTAAGGGAGGATCTGACCGCTCAGTCCCTCCCGATAGTAAGTGTGCACCGGATGCACAACGGACGCGACAAAAAACCATATAACATGGTTCTAGTCGCTCTAGAACCAACCCCGGAGGCCAAGAAAAAGATCGCATGTCTCGCGACAGTATGTGGCCTATCCGGGGTTACCATTGAAGCCCCCCATAGACGTGGCACTCCCGGACAGTGCCACAGATGCCAACTATATGGCCACTCGGCTCGGAATTGCCACGCGCGCCCCCGCTGCGTGAAGTGTCTCGGCGATCACGCCACGGTAGATTGCTCGCGAGTTAGGGAAACCGCGACCGAACCTCCAAGCTGTGTCCTATGCCTTAAGCAAGGGCACCCCGCGAATTACCGTGGATGTCCTAGGGCTCCGCGAAAACGTCCGACCCACCCAGCCCCCCGTACCGTCGGCCCAAAGACTTCGGTGCCTTCAGCACCGAAACCCGCCTTCGTACCGGCTGCGGTTCCCACCGTCTCGGCGTGGAACAAACCGCTGCCGTATACGAGGTCGGGAACACAAACCGCACCCCAGCCCCCGCTCGCGACACGTCCCGCGCCGCAGCCCCTGCTCGCACCTCCCCCCGCGCCCGCGTACCGTCCCCCGCAACCCTCAGCCGTCAACGACTTCACGCTCGTGCGCGACTTCGTCACGGCGGTCAACTTCGACCGTCTGCGATCGTTCGCAGACGCGATGCGAAGGGCGGTAAACCCCGAACAACGGCTCGCGGCCGCGTTCGAATACATGGACGTTTACGAGTCCGTGGCCCGTACTTTCTAAAATCACCGGTAATCAATGGCGCAAAACGCTAGAGAGAAACCATATTCCCTTACGTTAGCATTCTACAATGCTAACGGACTCGCGCGACAACGCGATCAAATTTACGAATTCCTCCGCGACAATCTTGTAGATATTCTGCTAGTGCAGGAGACCTGCCTGAAGCCCTCGCGTCGTGACCCGAAAGTCGCGAATTACGTCATGGTTAGGAATGACAGACTCACCGCCTCCAAAGGCGGGACTGCCATTTACTATAGGCGGGCCCTGCACGTTGTCCCTCTCGATACCCCTCGCTCTCACATATCGAGGCGTCAGTGTGCCGTATCTCGCTGACGGGACACCAGCCGATCGTCATCGCATCCGTCTATCTCCCCCCGGACAAGCCCCTTCTGAGCAGTGACATCGAGTCACTGTTCGGCATGGGAGACTCCGTCATCCTGGCAGGCGATTTAAATTGCCACCACACTAGGTGGAACTGCCACAGTTCAAACATAAACGGTAGGCGTCTCGACGCGTTTATAGACGACCTTACCTTCGAAGTAGTCGGTCCCCCAACCCCAACATGTTATCCGTATAACATCGCGCTCCGTCCGAGCACTATAGACCTGGCACTGCTGAGGAACGTAACTCTGCGCTTACGCTCCATCGAAGCAATGTCAGAGCTCGACTCAGACCACCGACCTGTCGTTATGCAGCTCGGTCGCCCCCACAACCCAGTCACAGCTACGAGGACCATGGTGGACTGGAAGAAGCTGGGCAAATGCTTAGCCGATGCCGCTCCACCAATCCTCCCCTGCGGCCCGGATTCAACTCCATCCCCCGAGGACACAGTCGAATCCATAAACATCATCACGGATCACATCTCTTCCGCGATCATAAGATCCTCAAAAGAAGTCGATGTGGAGGATAGCTTTCACCGCATCAGACTGTCCCCCGAACTTAGGAACCTCCTAAGAGTTAGAAACGCGGCAATCCGGGCCTACGATCAACTTCCCACGCACTCAAACCGGATTCGGATGCGTCGTCTACAGCGGGATGTAAAATCTCGCCTAAGCGACGCCCGAAATGAGAATTGGGATAGCTACTTAGAAGGACTCGCGCCTCTCATCAAGCATACTGGCGACTAGCAAGGACTCTCAAGTCCGAAACTACCGCTACTATGCCTCCTCTCGTACGCCCTTCAGGCCAACCACCGGCTTTCGATGACGATGACAAGGCAGAGTTGCTGGCCGATGCACTGCAAGAGCAGTGCACCACCAGCACTCAATACGCGGACCCCGAACACACCGAGGCAGTCGACAGGGAGGTCGAGCGCAGAGCTTCCCTGCCACCCTCGGACGCGTTACCCCCCATTACCTCTGACGAAGTTAGAGAAGTAATAGAAAACCTTCAACCTAAGAAGGCACCCGGCTCCGACGGCATCCGCAACCGCGCGTTAAAACTCTTACCAATCCAACTGATAACAATGTTGGCTACCATCTTAAATGCCGCTATGACGCACTGCATCTTTCCGGCGGTATGGAAAGAAGCGGACGTTATCGGTATACACAAGCCGGGCAAACCGAATAATGAAACCGCTAGTTACCGACCGATTAGTCTCCTCCCAGCGATAGGCAAAATTTACGAACGGCTCCTTCGGAAACGCCTCTGGGACTTCGTTACCGCGAATAAAATTCTAATAGACGAGCAGTTTGGATTCCGCGCCAAACACTCGTGCGTACAACAAGTGCACCGCCTCACGGAGCACATCTTAATAGGGCTAAATAGGCGTAAACAAATCCCGACCGGCGCCCTCTTCTTCGATGTAGCGAAGGCGTTCGACAAAGTCTGGCACAACGGTTTGATCTACAAACTGTACAACATGGGAGTGCCAGACAGACTCGTGCTCATCATACGAGACTTCTTGTCGAACCGTTCGTTTCGATATCGAGTAGAGGGAACTCGTTCTCGTCCCCGTCATCTGACTGCCGGAGTCCCGCAAGGCTCCGCACTCTCCCCGTTACTATTTAGTTTGTATATCAACGATATACCCCGGTCTCCGGAGACCCATCTAGCGCTCTTCGCCGATGACACGGCTATCTACTACTCGTGTAGGAAGATGTCGTTGCTTCATCGGCGACTCCAGACCGCAGTAACCACCATGGGACAGTGGTTCCGGAAGTGGCGAATAGACATTAACCCCACGAAAAGTACAGCGGTGCTATTCAAAAGGGGTCGCCCTCCGAATACCACTTCGAGCACCCCACTCCCCAATAGGCGCGTAAACACCTTCGCCGTTAGCCCCATCACTCTCTTTGACCAGCCCATACCGTGGGCCCCGAAGGTCAAATACCTAGGCGTCACCCTCGACAGAGGGATGGCATTCCGTCCCCACGTAAAAACGGTACGCGATCGCGCCGCGTTTATACTAGGACGACTCTACCCAATGCTTTGTAGACGAAGCAAACTGTCCCTCCGTAACAAGGTAACCCTCTACAAAACTTGCATACGCCCCGTCATGACGTATGCAAGCGTAGTGTTCGCTCACGCGGCCCGCACCAACTTGAAACCCCTTCAGGTTATACAATCCCGATTCTGCAGGATAGCCGTCGGAGCACCATGGTTCCAGAGGAACGTGGACCTCCACGATGACCTGGAGCTCGACCCCGTCAGTAAGTATCTACAGTCGGCATCGCTGCGCCACTTTGAGAAGGCGGCACGACATGAGAACCCTCTTGTCGTGGCCGCCGGAAACTACATACCCGATCCTGTAGACCGTTTGGTAAACCGTCGACGTCGCCCAAAGCACGTCATCACGGATCCTCCTGATCCATTAACGGTGCTTTTAGGAAATACAAGCACCGGTCACCGTCCTCGCCGAACCCGTCGCTTGCGACGAAGGGCTCGACGAGCGAATTAACCCACAGACACAGCCCACTGAGTTTCTCGCCGGATCTTCTCAGTGGGTCGCGCTTCCGATCCGGTGGTAGATTCTGCGAAGCACTGCTCTTGCTAGGGCGGTGTTAGCAATTCTCCGGTTTGAGCCCCGCGAGCTCACCTACACAAGCTAGGGTACGCTGAAGTAGCCTCTCAAGGTTATCAGCATAGGTAGGAAAAAAAAACAAAAAAAAAAAAAAAAAAAGAGATATGAGTTCTAAGGTCTCAGTATAGTTACAACGGCTGCCTCATCCTTCAAACCGAAACGCATTACTGCTGGCGTGGCGACATTCACGTTGTGATGTATACGGACTCCGGTCTCTACTGAACAGCAGGCGGGAATGCAGCTGGTGCACACGTCTTAAAATAAATAGGAATTCATTTATTAATCTACACATGCAAATGATTTTGTGACCCGCTTGCTGAATACCAGTGGTACAATATAATTTCAAAAACTCGTTGATGTAAAGTCATCGAAGTAAAGTAACATACGAGTCACATGAGTGAGCAGTACGAGTAATTGGTTGGCGCTGTGCTCGCTGTGGACAGAGAGGCGGACCGGTGTGCTGCGCACGCGCGGCGCGCTGGACCGCGAGCGGCGCGCGGAGTACGCGCTGGTGGTGGTGGCCGAGGACGCGGGCCGCCCGCCGCTGCGAGCCACCGCGCTGCTGCGCCTCGCCGTCGCCGACCTCGACGACCACAAGCCGCACTTCGCCAGGAACCTCGTCAGTACCATCATGATCAGCAGCATCCGCTTATATCTAATAATTAGATTGATTGTGCTCCGGTGGCGGACAGTGCGCAAACCATTCCTCAAAGCACTCCCCATGGAACATCCAGTACGCAACATGGAGAGAACCGAAGTCACTCCGAGTCCGTTCAAAATTCCAAGCGATCGGTGAATCGAAATCGATCGATTTTCGACAATCCGAACGGTCCTCTTTATCTGTGTCATATGATATAGTCCTCAACTATAATGATATATCCAGTATCTTTTTAAATTTGTAAAATTAACAAAGTAACAGAACGAGATACAACAAACCAATTTTATATCTCACAAACGTAATTACACAAAGAATGGGTATAATATTTTTGTACTCGATGATACGATATGGCTGCCGGGTGTGTGTGTTGCTTGTTACGAACTCATTCATTGACACGATCAGTGGTAGACGCGCACGTGCGTACGAAGGGTGGAAGAGTCGCGATGTCGGTTGGTAGTACAACTCAGATGAATATTGACCTAGCTTGTGGCACATATGGACCACATGTTATATTACGTTGTTTTAATCCATAATGGAATTATGCAGGACGACCCTCCAGTGGTGATGTTGGTGCAAGAGGAAGTCCCAATCGGTACCGAAATCGGGAGGCTGCGAGCCATTGATGAAGACATCGAAGAAAATGCAGCGATCGACTACGCCATCATATGTACGTTAACGTTACTTCTCTTCTACTAACACCAGAACACACCAATAGTTTTTGTTTATTTAAGATCACACTTGCCAGATGTTGTCTGTTCAATATTTTAGGTATAACATACATAATTCATATTATATACATACATATTACACGTATAGTAATTATGTCGTGGTCTAAAACGATGTTCAAAAGACATCAGTAAATTCGAGTCACCTGAAAAATATACAAAATATATGTAAAAAAGAGTCGGCCTGGACCAGAAATCCCGTTCACATACCGCGCTGTCATCGAGTAACCACTGACTGCATAATTTGCTATACTGCACAAACATTTCTCAAGAGATTTCTTGGGTGGTTTTCTTCTTTTCTTTTACTGGTGGTAGGACATTTTGTGAATCCGCACGGGTAGGTACCACCGCCCTGCTTATTTCTGCCGTGAAGTAGTAATGCGTTTCGGTTTGAAGGGTAGGGCAGCCGGTGTATTTATACTGAGACCTTAGAGATCATATCTCAAGGTGGGTGGGTATTCACTTAACACCAGTTGGGCCGTGAGTTCGTCCACCCATCTAAGCAATAAAAATTCAAAATAGTTTATACAAACGGAGCTCCTCGTGGTAGAGGACAAGACGCCCGGCGCACACGGACCGAGCGGTGCTGCTGTATCGGTGTGCAAATCCCGAAGGCAGGTATCATTTTTTCTAAAGAAATACGCATTTAGCACATGCTCACGAATTACTACCACAATGAAGCTATACAACCGTTTAAAAAAATCAAACCTACAAACCTCTTCCTATTTCGACTGCGAAGCAGTAACACGTTCTGGTTAGAACGACGAACCAGTCTATACTACAATACAGTTGAGAGTTAAACCTCACGTCTCCAGCTGGGGGGTGGAATTCACGATGTGATGAGATCTTTCATTCGCCAACGTACTCTGTACTCAAAAAAATTACAATTTCTTTTTCGTGTAATGACTACTTTATAGGACTTGGAATTTCTGTATAAACTCTTCATTTTGTTTCTGATGTAGGTACCTACTTTAAGTATTATCATTAATTAAAATAGGGATTAAAGTTTACCTAATTTCTGAATAATCTATTGTGCCAAGGTCGAGTTTCATATTGTACTCAAATTTGACTTACTGATGCACCCAAACCAGTACAAGACAAAAAATCTATAAAACTGCACATAGAAGTCAGACTCAGCACGAGTCACCGCCGCTAGTGCAATCTGAGTGTAGTGTTGTGTGTCAGCGGGCAACGAGCTGGGCGCCGTGCGGGCGGAGCGGACCCACAGCAGCGAGGCGCGGCTGGTGACAGCCGCGCGGCTCGACCGGGAGCAGCTGGACCGCCTGCTCATCACCCTCAAATGTTTCAAGCACGGAACCACCCCGACACTCACCGACGCATACAACAGACTGGTGAGTGGTTCGACGATTGCACAAAGCAGGGTCCATTATATCGACGTCTCATTCAATGTGTGGTGTCCAGGATCCGTCGCAAATCCAGGTGTTGATAAAGGTGGAAGATTTGGACGACAACATACCCGAGTTCGTGGGCGGGAACGTGACGGTGGGCGTGCGGCTGAACGTGGCGCCGCACACCGCGGTGGTGACGCTGCGCGCCGCCGACGCCGACCCCGGGGCCGCCCCCCTCCGCTATCTCCTCGCCGCGGCCTCCTTCCAGTCACCTATTCAGGTAATCTCATTCAACTCCTCGAGACAATGCCAAGGCCTACGGTCTAATTATAAAAGGTATAAAATTACCTAAAAACTGTTGCAACTTATTGTTATTATTTTATCTATAGTATATTATTAATATTCTAAAGCTGATGAGTTTGTTTGTTTGAAAGTGCCAATCTCAGAAACTACTGGTCCTATTAGATTAATTTCATTAAAGAAGAATGTAAAGAGTGATTAAAAAGAAAATTCTGAACTGCGAACGTCAAGTATCTTCCTGTCCCGCCCACTGCCTGGGCTCGGCACGCCATCGCGCCATTGCGCCTAGCAATAGGGCCCGCCGTATGGACGACGCCTTATAACTATTGATATCCCATATCTGAAATCAATAATAATTAGAATTACATTTAATTGTTAAGTAATTTATTATAAAAGTACTGTCATCAATTCCACAGGAGAAGTCGTTGTCCAATGTTAGTGATGTATTTTCACTGGACAACGTGACCGGAGAGCTGAAGATCGTGCGAAACCTCATTCACTACGCGGACGGGATATTCAGGTCAGCGGGTCGTCGGTGATGCTTAGCATTATAATACCTACATATTAAGCAAAACTTGTCTAATTAGCATTTTTTGGTTTCCAGTCATCAAAAGAGAAGCGAACCCTTAAAGATGACTTTGTGGTCCGTCCGTCTGTATGTCTGTCTGTCTGTCTGTCTGTCAAGAAGCGTCACGTTAAAATGACTCCAAGCTCTTTAACATCTCCAGCAGTTAAAAATAAGACATTAATTGCACCTCTATCTACAGATAAAAAGTCATTTTTATCATTTACAATCTTACATTCACAGATTAAGCATTGGTTTGTAGAAAATGTATAGGCGAATTTTTTTTTTCATCGCATTATTATTTGTTTTTCTATAAAAGCTGTTTATGCTATTATTTCCCTCGAGCGGGCAGACAGGGCCGGCACACAGGCTTGCGGATGTTGCTGTTCCAAACCCGCGTACATAGATGCAAGCTTAGCGTCATCATACCATTCAGTGTCAAAACGTGAACTTCACAAAAACAATCTTTTGAAACAATATCTATATCTTTAAGATATTTATATTCCATATATGTATATAAAATCCATATAGCGTTTAATTATCACGAGATTTTTAAAACTATCTCCAACACACCTCTTCATCTTTAGACGCCCTCTGAAGAATTCGTTGCTGTTGGCTTTGTTTCAGGCTGCGGGTCCTGGCTTGTAATTCGGACGAGGCCGATCGTTGCGGACAGGTGTGGGTCGAGGTTAGTAGTGGTAGCCACACACCACACACTTTGAGAAGGCGGCACGACATGAGAACCCTCTTGTGGTAGCCGCTGGAAATTACATACCCGATCCTGTAAACCGAATGGTAAACAGTCGACATCGCCCAAAAAACGTCATTACGGATCCTCCTGATCCATTAACGGTGCTTTTAGATATCACAAGCACCGGTCACCGTCCTCGTCGAACCCTTCGCTTGCGACGAAAGGTTCGACGAGTAAATTAACCCACAGACACAGCCCACTAAGTTTCTCGCCGGATCTTCTCAGTGAGTCGCGTTTCCGATCCGGTCGTAGATTCTGCAAAGCACAGCTCTTGCTAGGGTTAGTGTTAGCAACGTCTTCAGGTTTGAGCCCCGTGAGCTAACCTACTAGTTAAGGTTATGCTGAAATAGCCTCTCAAGGCTATCAGCATAGGTAGGAAAAAAAAGCATTCTTAACTCAAACGAACTATAGTGCTATTCACTCAACCCGCGTCGTCTTTTTACCTAATCCTGTAGATGGTGTATCTTCGCTTCCTAAAGAAGTCCACAATACTTCATTATGGTTCAAGTGCATTAGCATAATATTATCGTTCTAACAGTGCGCGGTAAATCAAATTACTAACTTGCTTACACAATAAACAAACACCTATGCATAATAATATCGACATAGCATGAAGATAACATCCGTTTAAAGCCTTAACATTTTAGTTCCACAAGTCGGTTTAGTTCGCTACATCGGTCGACCGTCAGCGCTGTGCAGGCTTTCACTCGTTTTAAATAGTTAAACTCTATGACGTCATCGATGTGATTCGTATCGTGCAGGTGACAGTGGTTCGCGAGCGAGAGCTGCTGCGGCTGGAGGGCGCGGGCTGGTCGCGGCGGAGGCTGGGCGACCTGCAAGCTGCACTGGACGCAGTGCTGGCACCCCGAGCTCTTCGACTCCAACTGCATCTGCACGATGCCGCCGCACACACGCATCTCGGGTTAGTGCTGCTCTCGGACACTATCCACGTGGCGTCCATCTGCAAAACGGAATTCAAATCACATCGCATCACATTAAATCGGTAACGTGTGATACGTGTGCCCGCAGGCCGTGCTTCCAACTGCGCTCGGTGGAGACGGGCAGCGCCCAGACGGCGCGCGCGATGCTGGCGACGTTGCGCGCGCTGGACGCGGACGTGCGCCGCGTGCTGGAGCAGTACTCCGTGCGCAACGTGACGCGCTGCGGCCCGGCGCCCGCCCCGCCCCGCGCCGCGCACACCGCCCTCCTCGCCCTCGCCGCCGCGCTGCCCCTGGCCGCCCTCCTCACCGCCGTCACGCTGTGCTGTATGCACGATGCCGGTCAGTATTACATAATAGGGGATAAACTATGAAATTGCCGTTTTATTGTAATAGGTACTTCAAATTGACATAGGACATAGGTACATGGTTTGAGATTTTTGAGTGAAACTTTTTTCAAATGGTTTCCTTTGAGGTTCTTCTTTTGAAAAATGTGCAACATTCGATAATCGACTTTCCGATGACGCGGAATTAATGCTGCAGAAACAGCTAGCAATATCAATGTTTCGTTTGAAGAGGGGACTGCTAATGAACGCACCGTGCGATTTTGGTTTAAATGCTTTCGTGATGGATATTTTGATTTGAAGAACAAACCACGTAGAAGACGGTCCACACATGTGAATAACATTGAATTGAAAGAGATTGTGGAAGCCGATCCGAGCCAAGCTACCCAGGAATTAGCGGCATGGTTCAACGTTACCTTACCAATTGCCTCATTTGCGTCAAATCAATAAAATTAAAAAATATGAAAAATAAGTACCTCATGGTTTGACTGATCTGCAGTAAGAAACGAGTGTTGAAACTTGTGTTGCCTTGTTGGATCGATACAGAAATGAAATATTGGATCGAATTGTGACATGTGATGAAAAGTGGATTCTTTACGATAACCTTAAGCGAAAAATGCAATGGCTGACCTCAGTTCCAACGCCGCAACAGTATCCTAAAGCAAAGCTTACCAATAAAAAGGTAATGGGAACTGTTTGGTGTTCAGCATCAGGTCTCAGCATGGTGTTATTCACTATAGCTTTCTCCGAGCTGGTGAAGCAATAACGGCAAATGTCTGCTGTACCGAACTCCGAACAATGATAGCAAAACTTGCAGTGAAACAGCCCCGACTCATTAATCGATCTTCGCTATTATTGCTCCATGATAACGCGAGACCTCATACAGCACCAGAAACCGTTTTAAATCTACAGGAACTGCAATTAGATACCATTCGTCACCTTCCATATTCGCCAGACCTTGCTCCAACGGACTACCATTTTTTTCGTGATTTAGACAATTTTCTACGTGATAAAAAGGTTTCTTCTCAGGAGGCTGTACAAAATGCTTTCACACAGTTTGTAGAATCTAGATCACCAGAGCTCTATCGCAAAGGCATAAATGACCTTCCTATTAGATGGCAGCAATGTATATATTATTATTTTTTATTGCTTAGATGTGTGGACGAGCTCACAGCCCACCTGGTGTTAAGTGATTACTGGAGCCCACAGACATCTACAACGTAAATGCACCACACACCTTGAGATATAGTTCTAAGGTCTCAGTATTGTCACAACGGCTGCCCCACCCTTCAAACCGAAACGCATTACTGCTTCACGGCAGAAATAGGCGGGGTGGTGGTACCTACCCGTGCGGACTCACAAGAGGTCCTACCACCAGTGCAAGATATAGATAATAATGGTAGATATTTTGATTAAATAAATAAAAATAAAACAAAAATTAAAATTTTTCAGTACAAATCGGCAACTGCCTTTATTAACCCCTAATATTACACAACACGTTTCTTCATGTTTGGATTCATCGAATCCTGAGCGAGGCAACATCGCATGCGCACACACAGTATGGATTACAACATGGAGCCGAGCAACACGCAAAAACATGTATCTTTCTCATAGTCATTCAAGTCATATAATATTATTAAATTTATGCCTACATAATATGTATTAAAGTCTCAGCAAAAAATAAAAAACAGATTCTATTTGAAATGGCTACCTTTGTCTTTTATACAGGCCTTTAATATGTTTGGCCACGAACCTATGGATTTCCAAGGGAAATTCCGCCACTGCTTGCTCCAAAGATTTTTAAGAGACTCAATGTCGCCGTATCGTTTAGAACAAGCCATGTCCTCTAAAACTGTCCATAATTTGAAGTCTAAAAAGTTGAGGTCAGGGCTAGATGAGGGCCAGTCTTCAGCTCTTATAAATCCCGAAACGTTGATTTCAAGCCAGACTGGGGTAGTTAATGCCTTTTTACCAGGTGCAGAGTCCTGTTGGAAAGTCCACGGTATAATTTTAAAAGTGTATTGTTGAGAGGTTTCACAACATGATCCAAAAATAAAAATAAAAATGAAGACTAAAATGAATCCTTCTCTGTACAGCAAAGAAAAGTTCCCGCAAAGCCTTGGTAGGGGTTGCGCCGAGCCGCCTCTACAGCGAGCCGCTCTACTCGTCCTGACGCGCGGCGGTCGCCCCGGACTCTCGACAGGGCTAATGCGACCAACCAACCACCAACAAAATTCTCCCCGCGTGGTTCTCTTCGCCTAAGCTACGTTGATGCGTTAACTTTCAATATTCGAAATCAAAACAACCTAATGACCTCGCCAGAACATCAGCAAATACATATAATTGTATCAAACGTTTGAATCCTTAATTACGCTAGTTCATTGTTCGTTGTAATCAGCCATAATTAGTACGATATCTCTAGAGCACTGCACTGTGCGAGCTGTCGTCGCGAACTACGCGCAACTAAGGCTGCCTGTCCACCGGAGCGGAGCGAGGCAGCGGAGCGGGGAAGCGAGCGCGGGTGCGGGCGCCCGCAGTGTGAACTGACTCGTCACCTAGGCACTAAACTCCGCACCGCATTACTTTTTCGCTCCGCTCCGCTCCTGTGAACAGACACAGTACGCAACTCCGCTCCGCCTTACTCCGTTGCTCCGCTCCGCTGCCTCGCTCCGCTCCAGTGGACAGGCAGCCTAAGACTCCTCTGAGTCCTCTGACTGAGAAAATTTAACAAATATTTATGTATCTATATTTATGCACTTGCACGGTACATTAGATACGCAAACGTACATGCGTATTGATGTAGAGATTCTGATAGTTAGTGTTAATGAGTACTAGTTGTAATGAATAACTTTGGGTGGCGATGATTCTGTCCAAAACTCCGACAAAACAATGTGATATAATATGTTTATTGAAATTTTACAAATCACATTCTAAGTCATGACGAAATAATGTACATACATATATTAGTATTTACCAGATATAATAAATTATTTTTTTAAGAATACGTTTATTTTTAATATTACTAGCTGACCCGGCAGGCTTCGTAGTGCATCAATCGATAAATAAAAGATCTAAGCCTTTGTATAAAATAAACTTAAAACAAACAAAAGGAATCCGTCCGACGGGGGACACGTCAAAGGAAAAACAAAATTATTATTTTTATGTAATTCCGAGCATTTTCATATTTATCTAACTTTTAAACCCTTTCTGGACTTTCACAAATAATTCAAGTCCAAAATTAGCCAAATCGGTCCAGCCGTTCTCGAGTTTTAGCGAGACTAACGAACGGCAACTCTATACATATAGGTATTTTTACTAATTCAAGTGACGAATTCTGACGAATTCTGCGTTTTCATCAACACACTCTTGCTCCTACTTATTTGTTGTACGACATACCTTCATAATTTATAGATTTTATATTGCAGCCAAGCGCTGGAGTCAGACTGAGTCGCAGCAGCCTATCTTCTCTACCGTTCAACGTTTATACGTTTATAATAAAAATAAGTCGGGTTTTCCTTCCTGACGCTATAACTCCAGAACGCACGAACCGATTTTCACGGTTTTGCATTCGTTGGAAAGATCTCGGGCTCCGTGAGGTTTATAGCAAAGAAAATTCAGCATTCAGCATATTCATTCAGAAAAATTTCAACAGAAAAGCGGGAAAATCTTTTTTCACATACAGCGCCATCTCTGATACATAGCATGTACTACAAACCAATATTTTAAGTACCTAGATGGCGCCCGTGCGTGATACATTGTTTGACAGCTACTCATTGTTCTCTGCTCAGGGGGCTTATTCCGCCCCGACTTTAGAAAACGTCACTTTGCTGGATGTCATTTTGAAAACCAACAAAACGTTTAGAAACCTTTTGAAATAAATAACGTTTTACAACATTTTAATTTGTTACTTTATATTCTTTTTAACATAAATCGAACTAAACATATAACATAGATTATATTTATAATAATCTCAAAGCTAAGAACCCAGGAAAAATAATAAAAAGTTAAATTTCTGATCGATTAAATTCTTATTTTAAATCTAATTACTAAACGAATGTTTACCGCATGCTCATATCCTAATTTGGTTGCTGACCAAATTACATTCAAATGAAGTGGATGACATCATATCAGCTGAAATTCCTGATCCAGTCACTAATCCCCATCTACACGACATTGTGACGACACAGATGGTGCATGGACCGTGCGGTGCATTAAATCCATTATCGCCTTGCATGGCTGATGGAAAGTGCACAAAACGATATCCGCGACCGTTAGTTGCTGAAACAGTCACAGGGAACGATGGATATCCAGTTTATCGTCGGCGTTCAAAAGAAGATAATGGTCGAACTATCAAAGTTAAGTTCAAAATCAAGAGATTGAGATCGGAAATGAATTCATTGTACCATATTGCCCGCTGCTATCACGATTTTTCGAAACACATGCAAACGTTGAGAGTTGTCATTCGGCCAAATCAATCAAATATTTGTGCAAGTACGTCACAAAAGGCAGGGACATGGCTGTGTTTGGTATTGCGTCGGAAAATGCGAATGACAAAATCAGCAACTTCCAAATGGGCAGATACGTCAGTACTAATGAAGCACTGTGGCGATTATTGTCATTTCAAATTCATGAAAGATATCCAACAGTTGTACATTTAGCAGTGCATTTGGAAAATGGCCAAAGAGTTTACTTCACTGAGGCTAATGCGGCACAACGAGTTGAGAGACCACCATCGACAACATTGACTAGCTTCTTTGCAATGTGTGAAGCAGACCCATTCGCAGCGACGCTGATGTACGTTGAAATGCCCAAGTAACACTTGGAATCAATCAACAAAGAAATTCCAACGTCGCAAACAAGGAACCCCAGTTCCAGATTGGCCACAGGTGTTTTCCACTGATGCACTAGGTCGCATGTATAGCGTTCATCCTAGAAATGATGAATGTTTTTATTTGCGACTGCTGTTGGTAAATGTACGTGGACCAAAATCATTTGCGCATTTCAAAACTGTGAATGGCCACCAATGCCAAACATATCGAGAAGCATGTCAACTATTGGGTTTGCTGGAAAACGATTCTCATTGGGATTTAACACTTGCGGATTCAGTTGTTTCATCAAATGCGTACCAAATACGAACGCTGTTCGCAATTATCATCACCACATGTTTTCCTTCACAACCAATTCAGTTATGGAACAAATACAAAGACGACATATGTGAAGATATCTTGCATCGCTTGCGCATTCAAACGAATAATCCTGACATCCAAATAACCGATGAAATCTACAATGAAGGATTTATTCTGATTGAGGATCAATGCTTGACTATTGCAAACAAGCTACTAATTGAAGTAGGAATGATTGCGCCAAATCAATCGATGCACGATGCATTCAACCAAGCATTAAATCGAGAGCTGCAATACAATGTTGATACATTGCAGGAATTCGTCCGAAATAATGTGCCGTTGCTGAATGAACAGCAAAAACAAGTATACGAAACATTAATGCAGGCGGTGAACAATAATACTGGTGGTCATTCTTCCTGGACGCACCTGGAGGAACAGGGAAAACATTTGTCATTTCATTGATTTTGGCCACTATTCGATCAAGATGTGACATAGCTTTGGCGTTAGCATCATCTGGAATTGCGGCGACTCTTCTAGATGGCGGTCGTACTGCACGTTCTGCGCTTAAGTTGCTACTCAATTTAAGCACAATTGA